>NW_007247738.1:410303-457767 GCF_000164805.1 Carlito syrichta | reverse complement strand
GAGAGAGAAAGAGGTGATTCACCTCCCCAAGGAAGGGGAGGGGGCCAAAACTTGAGAAAATGTGGCCTCACCTGGAATACTTTTTCTGGAATGGCCATCAGAACTGTTGCTGTTATTTGTTGAGGTCTGACAAATAAGTTCATGAACTTCGCACTGTGTACTTACGTCGGCAGCACTATACAAATAACTGTGGAACACCTTCCCCACTCACCTGATCTGATCCCTAATGACTTTTTTATTTACCCAAAGGTAAAGGAAATATTGAAAAGAAGACATTTGATGACAATCAGGACGCCAAGGGTAATAGTTCTGATGGCCATTCCAGAAAGAGTTCCAAAATTGCTTTGGTGGGTGGACTAGGCACTGGTGTTGGTGCATAGCTTCCCAAGGGAAGTACTTTGAAGGTGACTGTAGTGATATTCAGTAATGAGGTGTATAGCACTTTTTCTAGGATGAGTTCATGAACTTATTTGTCAGACCTCATGTAATATATATAAGCATACTATCACCAAATATACAAAACTGTGAACCTAATTGAGCTAACTAACTCAAACAGTTTTATTTTTCCTCTGAGAATTGAATGGTCGTCAGTCAAGATGACTTTATAGCAAAACCAGGACTGTGTTTCATATATAAGTATATATTTATATTATGTGTATATACCAATCTACTTTTTCAATATTCTCCTAACAACTGTCCTTTATTTTTAGCTGTTGTAAAGATTTTCATATTGTGAAAAAATTTCAGAATTCAGAATCAGTTTTTTCCTCCCTCTACCTCTCCCCCACAACCATGTTTTCCTGCAAAGCTGAAATTGAAGCCAGCTCCTTTTCTTTCTTGTTGTTAAAAAATGACATCCATAATGTTTATGCAGTTTCCAAGAATAGAATCCTTTTGGACTCTTTGCTATTTTCCTTTCTGTAGAGATAGTATTCATAGTTTATTGGGTCCTTCAAAATATCAAAGTATGAATCTTTAAAAAATTATCAGGTATAATATTTATGTATTCACAAGAAAGATATGGATTGACCTAATTTTAAAAATTCATATATTGCCAAAATCAGTTATTTTTTTCATTGTCTTACTTTACCAATTTACAATTAAAGATATGTTGCAAAAAAGTGTTATAGAATTTAAAATAAAACATTGCTCATAACAAGTTATCACCAAATAGCCTGGCGACTAACAAAATAAACAGCAAGACACATGGCATCAGTTGACTAATTTGTTTATGATCCATAAATATTTTGGATAGCTATATAGTTTGCTTTTCTTTAAAAACATACCTTCTTCTGGTAAATGCTAATTTTAAAAATGTGAATTGAATAATGTAAACAGAATGGGGAAGAAATCAATATTGGAACAATTAATTAATTATCTGAGCTGGTTGGTAGCCCACACCTGTAATCCTAGCTAGGGGAGGCTGAGGCAAGAGGTTCACCCACTGAGTCCAGGAGCTTGAATCCAGCCTGGGTAACATAGAGAGACCCTGCCTCTAAGAAAACAAAATAAATAAACTCATTAATGAATTATTCATGTATTGACAGTTGTACCCATCTTTTTATTCAAATGTCAAGCAAATATTTAAAAGCACCTACAAGGCACCATGTCTCATGCTAAGTCTTACTGGTCTTATTTGCTCTTACTACTCTAAGTTGGAGCTTTGTCACTGGCAAGTATTGTGACCTCTCATTTTGTTATCTTTGCATTGGAGAAAGATGCCCTTCATGCCTCTGTCCTTTGGGACTGCTTTGATCCTTACCCTGTTTGTATTTCATCTTTAGTCACTATCAGTTCGGTCTATACAGAACACTTCTAGGATCTCTGTAGTATTGACAATTCTCAATCTAAGGAAGCCACTTTATTCAATTTGATACAAACCATGTTTAATGTGCTGTTTTCTTCCAGGAGCCAGAACTCCTATTTAGGAAGAAGTGTGTGGCAGATGTTGTACGTGCCCCACCGGGATCCCCAATTCCCCTCCTCTGAGCCTGTGTGCCACCCCAGCACCACTGCTAGTCCCTCCTCTGGGGTATTGTCCTTGACCAATGGGAGCATCTCCACCCAAGATACTACACTCTCAGGCAGGGGCCAGCACAGGAGTACAAATTGTTGACCCCCTTACCTGAGAGGCAGCTTCTTTTGATATTAGGCTGAGACTAGACTGCAGCTCAGACCATGCCCTTCCTGAGCTCCTATTCCTGCCTGCCCCACATCCCTGAGAGAAATATATCATGGGTATCCAAATTCCTGCCTCAAGTTGTGCTTCTAGGAACCCAACCTACTACAGTAAGAATCATGCCAAATTTTGCCCTCCTCTGCCTTCCAGACCAGAATGCCCTATCCTATTTAACATGACTTTCCTCATAATCAGATAACATACTCAGTTAAGATTTCAATGACAATGATTACTCAGCAGCAAGACCTATTGAGGGAAGACCCCCCCAAAGGATACATGTAAGAAAGCATATGTCTTATTCTTACTCCAGGATTTGTCCCCATGTTTATCAATTCGAGTACCCATGGAATCTCAAGTTCTTTCTGAGGGGTGGGTAGGGAGAGGGTTCAGATCCATATACAAAGTCTGACAATTAAGTTAACAAACTCAGCCTAGAAAAAGTGTTACATATCTCATTGCTGAATATCACTATGACCACCTCCTGAATACTCTGCCTGGGAAGCTATGCACCAATGCCAGCACCTAGTCCACTTGTCAAAGCAATTTTGGAACTCTTTTTCTGGAATGGCCATCACAGCTGTCATTGTATAAACATTGGTGTCCTGAATGTCATCAAAATATCTTCGTTTCAAAATTTCCTTTATCTTCAAGTAAAGAAAAAAGTCATTGGGGACCAGATCAGGTGAGTAGGGAGGGTGTTTCAATACAGTTATTTGTTTCCTGGCTAAAAACTCCCCCTCACAGACTGTGCTTTATGAGCTGGTACATTGTCGTGGTAAAGAGTTCTTTCAAGACCATTTTTGCCCACACCTTTCTCATACCAAGATTTTCAGTTAAAATTTCCCTGTTTTTCTATTGAAGTTTATTTGGTCTGCTATGCTTCTCACAGTCAGTCAACAATTTTGATGCACAATTCAATGATTTTTTTGTAATGTTTTCATCACTTCTGCTTGTTACTGGCCATCCTGACCTCTCTGCATCAGTGACGCTTTCTCTCCCCTCAGAAAAACGTTTGATCCATTTTTATACTGCCATTTTCTTTGTGGCATTTTCCCCATAAACTTGGACTCACATGTCCCTGATTTCACTTCCACTCTTGCCAAGTTTAACAAGAAATTTAATGCTTGTTTGTTGCTCTAATTCAAACTCTGATATTCTCATGACAACAGATCTGATGGCCATTCCAGAAAAAGAGTTCCAAAATTGCTTTGATGGGTGAACCAGATACTGGCATTGGAACATAGCTTTCCAAGGGTAGTACTTTGAAGGTGACTGTAGTGATATTCAGCAATAAGGTATGTAGCACTTTTTCTAGAATGAGTTCATGAACTTAAATGGCAGAACTTGTATGTCTATTTAACTTATGTATTGTAGAGAATAGAGACTTTCTCAGGTTAGCTCAGAATAAAGGGATGACAAGTCATAACTAGAACCGTGGGTCTCAAGTATATCTACAAATAAGGACCATAGTAGAAGCAGATTTTGGAACTAAGTCTTACCTACAGGAGCTGAAACAATTATGTCTTTCCTTCAACAAGACTGTGCCATTCACATTCTATTTCTACTGCTGTACTTCCTGGCTTCCTTGGGACCTTTCTTCCCTTATAATTCCCATTTACATAGGGCCGTTATGCCTCCCAGATCTTTCTATAACACAACAAACCATAATGTATTACTTTGGTCCCTTTTGCATGCTAACTAGCAGGATCTCCTAATATTCTGATTCTAAATCCATGTTTCAAATTAGCTCAATTTAACTTTTTTCACCAGATTTTTAGATACTAATTGATCAGTTTATGAATAGTCTGTGCTGGAGTCAGTAGCCCTTCCAGGAGTGCTGGAGACTGGAAGGGAAAGTATGTAGTCCACAACAATTAAGTTCCCAGTCAGTAGAACTGTGAGTGGGACAAAATTGCTCAGAAGGCATCTCTGGGCAGAAATAGTCCATAAAACCTATAATTCAGTACACTGATGGAAAAGTAGCACTTGAAAGGAGTTTTCAACTTTTTTTATTGTAAGAACAAATATTTGGAAAAATTAGGAGGCAGGTAAGCTGACATTACATCAATCAGAAATTATAGTGAAATCAGGTATATTATTAACATCCCCTCAAACAACATATAAAGTCCAAGACTTTAGAGATGTATTGTATAATGAAGTAGCTATGCATGTGACTTTTACATTTAATTAAGTTAGCTGGACATGGTGGCTTATGCCTATAATCCCAGCACTTTGGGAGGCCAAGGAGAGAGGATTGCCTGAGCCCAGGGGTTCAAGACCAGCTGAGGTAACTTGGCAAAACCTCATCTCTACAATGAATCAAAAAATTAGCTGGGCATGGTGGTGCATGCCTGTAGTTTCAGCTACTTGGAGGGGTGAGGTGGAAGGATTGCCTGAGCCCAGAAGGCAGAGGCTCTGGTGGCCATGAGCGCATGTGCCACTGCACACCATCCTGGGTAACAGAGTGAGACTCCAATTCCAAAAAAAAATTAATTAATTAAATTACCTAAAATTAAATACAATTTTAAAATTTAATTCCTTAGTCTTATTAGCCACATTTCAAGTGCTCAAAACCCACATGTGGTTCACAGATACTCTACTAACAGATATTGACACATATTTAGCATATATATATATAATTGAAAAAAATTGAAAAAGTTCTATTGAACATACTCATTTGAAAAAGTGTTGCTTATATTTAAGGGAAGAGGTTTGAGAAATTTATTTCTTTTTGAATTTGTTCTTTCTTTCCCAATAAATACGATAATAAACACACTTGGAGTCCCTTTCCTGGAAACACGTTAAGGATGGTGCCAGGTTCCTTCCATCTGTTATAACAGGAAGGACAACTGGTATTTTGTAGCTATTTTAAATGCAATAAGATGTCAAACACACTAGAAACATTCTGTGTCTCTCCCTCGGGGTTAAGATTTCTTTCTTTTCTGTGTAACTTTTTTCCTTTTGTATGGACAATGATTTCGCACAGAGATGAACAGACTGAGGGAAGAGGAGGTGGACATTATTTTATGAGTCTCTGTACCCTAATCAGAACGGTCTTCATGGGTTAAAAATGTCTTTCCCTTCTAATGTAGCAATTGCATCTGCTACATCCTATAGGTGAAGCCATTTCTGATCAAGAGTTACCAAATGTAACCTATGTTTCAAGAGCCATCTGTTTGTATTTGTACCTTCTACCTATATTATGTAGACAAAGTAAAAGGAAAGAAAACACTATTATACTTCTGTGGTTGAGTAGATACTCATTTCTAACTCTTTGCTTTTTAGAATTTACTGAGTGTCTATTATGGGCCAATATTTCACATTCATTAAATAAAATCACCATTAAGTGTTGATGTATTATAGGCATTCATTAAATGTTATGTACATAAAGGGGTTGCATTTCCAATGACTGTGGAATGAGTATGATTTGGATTTTAAATTCCATGGAAATCATTTTAAAAATTTGGTGCATTTGTTCCTAGGCTTGTTTCTAACTCAAGAAGAAATTCTAATCTCAGAAAAATAGAGAAAGACTTAATATGATCGTACTTAAATTTAGAAGAAAAAGCATATGTGAAGCACTTAAAAATAACATAATTGCTTAAAAATTGAAATCAAAAAAGAACATTTCTTTTGATATTTCTATATACTTAACAATGTCATGTGTATAGACAAATATATAAACCTTCAAAAGCTGGATTAGTCTATAATATATGACTATTGCCAGATTACTTCTTTAGGAAAATCCAGTTATTTATTTCTCCCTCTCTGAGTCTGTCTCTCCCTTCTTTCATTTGCTCCTTCAACAAATCCCACACTCAGAGACAAGGAACATATCTAGCTTTCTGCAGGATGCAACTTATTTTCATGGCAGGATCAGGAGTTCTGTTATAGGAGCAGGGCCTATTTTAAAGTCAGGGCTATCTCTACAAGAACTTGTGCTCTTTGGATTTCTTCATATAGGGTTAATCAGAAAGCAAAATTGGAAATAGCTGTGTGGTCAATTCTCAGTACCCAAACCAAGGCAGTGATGCTTTCAACTTGATGTTGCCTAGATGATGACACATGAAGACCTTCCTTTTTTTTTGTCTTAGAAAAACAAAAAAATTTTTTTGACATATTTTCCCTACAAAAACCACTAGGAGAGATTTATTCCATTTTTAGCCCAAGAAGAAATTATAGTCTCAGAAAAATAGAGAAAGACTTCATATAACTGCACTCAAATATAGAAAAAAAAAAGCATTTGTGAACCATTTAAAAATAACATAATTACTTAAAAAGTAAAGTGAAGAAAGGACATTTCATTACTTCAAGATATTTCTAGAAGGATGCTTGCTATTTACTTAACAATGTCATGTGTATAGACAAATGTATAAGAAAAGATAAATATTTAAGAAATAAAAATTAGCAAGTAAGTATAATGGCAATGTCGATTTAAGAGAAACCACCCTAAATACACTTTATTAAATGCAAAATAAAAATCATATCGCTTTTTATTTCCAAAAAGTGGATGTTGCCTTCTATTTGAGTATTTATTATTTATGTATCAAAATGTGTTGCATTTTTTATTGCAACAATGTGTCATTACAATTACAACCATATTAATGGCAAATGCCTTTTATTATTTAAATATCCACTGATTTTACAGTTAACACAGTGTTGGAGTTTGTGGTCCTTTATACATTAAAAATGTCTGTAGCATCCTATGGATCCGAGGAAAGGAACCCTGGAATATACCATGGATCCTGGGCACTGACAGGCCACCAGAAAAGTGAAAGCATGCAGGCTCCTCATGCTTTTTGTTGTAGAGTATCTAGTATCGACATGGACTTTCCCTTTTATTTCTGCATTTAGGTAACGTTCTTAGTAGATACAACTTCCCCAGATCAAATTAGCAAAATTGAAAGTGTCAGAATAAATTTTCCCAGTAAGACAGAGGTTAGGACATCAGTCAAGTAAACAGTACCCTGGTGTTCAGAAACAGCTATTAGAACTTCTGAAAGATGCTTTTGTTGATTGGTTGGAGCATGACACCAACGACAGTGTGCAAAAGGGTAGTTCTCCCTCTCAGTGTTTTGCTCTGATAACATCTATGGTTTCCCTTTACGAGTGGCCAATCACCTTGTTGCTGGTCCCTCCTTTGACTTCCCTACCTAATCCTGGCCAACTTTTTGGACATAAGAAGGGAGGGAAGAAAAAGTGAATGGCTCAGGCATCACAAAGTTGTTTTCTGCTGAAGGCAGGGAGATGTCATCTTTGGGTGTAAACGTGACATTATATTTTTCTTTTAGCCATAAAGGGTTTAAATTTGGAAAGGCAGGCAACAGACCTCAAAGGAAAAAGAATGAAAATGCATGGTTTTCATTTCCCCTGAAAAGAACAGTGATGTAGATGTTCTACATGCTTTAGCTTGGTTTCTATCACCACTTGGGTTAATATGATTTGCTTTTAGTATAAATTTAGGAAAGCATGTACTGTTCTCTAGGTTGTATGAGAGAACTATGCATTTTAAATTCTTAGAGGGATACCCTAATCCTTGACTGTTCTTTTTAAAGGGCGAAAATTATGCAAAAAGCAGTTCTTTTTTTTTTTAACATATTTTTTATTTTAAAATTGTGGGGTACAATTAAGAGTTAGGTATACAAATATGCATTGTGCAGGTACCCTTGTTGATAAGGTCTGCCCCCCGTCCCCAGACAGATATCGACTACCTTTATTCCCACCTCCCTTTCCTCCCTGCCCCCCCCCCGATAGTTTCCTGCCACTGTCAATCCTTTTCTTATAGTATTATGATAGTTGCTCAAGGTCCACTTATGAGTGAGAATATGTGAAACTCAGATCTTTGTTTCTGTGAGAGATCACTCAATATTATAAACTCCAGTTCCATGCAGGTTGCTGCAAAATTCATGATTTTGTTCTTTTTTATGGTTGTGTAATATTCCATTGTATATATGTACCACATTTTTAAAAATTCAGTCCTCTTTTGACGGACATCATGGTTGGTTCCATGATCTTACTATTTTGAACAATGCTGCAATAAACATACATGTGCAGCTATCTTTTTTATAGAGTGATTTGAATTCTTCAGGGTATATTCTCAGTAGGGGGATTGCAGGGTCATATGGGAGGTGAATTTTTAGAGCTTTTAGGAATCTCCACACTGATTTCCACAGAGGCTGCACTAGTTTACACTCCCACCAACAGTGCAGAAGTGTTCCCTTTTCACCACATCCTCTCCAACATCTGTTATTTTTTGAGTTATTGATAATGGCCATTCTAACTGGAGTTAGGTAGTAGCTCAGTGTAGTTTTAATTTGCATCTCTTTGATGATTAGTGAGGTTGAACATTTCTTCATGTGTCTGTTGGCCACTCGTATGTCTTCTTTTGAGAAGTATCTGTTCATATTTTGTGCCCACTTTGTAATAGGGTTGTTTGTTTTTTTCTTTTCAGCACATTTGAGTTCCTTGTATATCCAAGATGTTAGGCCTTTGTCAGACGTGGAGTTGGCAAATTTTTCAGTGTGGGCTGTCTCCCTGCTCTTTTGAAAGTTTCTCTCGCTTTGCAGAAGCTTGTCAGTTTAATGAGATCCCACTTGTCTATTTTATCTCTTATGGCCCATGCTTTTTGGATTTTTTTCAGGAATTGGATGCCAGTTCGAATTTCCATAAGGGTGCGTCCTACAGTTTCTAAGGTTCTTATGGTTTGATTTAGGTCTCTGATCCATTTAGAGTTAATTTTTGTATGTGGGGATAGATAGGGGTCTTATTTGAATCTTCTGCTGATGTGATCAGCCAGTTTTCCCAGCACCATTTACTGAACAGGTTCTCCTCTCCCCAGTGGTAGGTGGTGGAGGCTCAAAAAGCAGTTCTTAAAGAAAACAGTTATTTATCTTATTATATGGTGGTTATAATGACGCACATAGTTATCTAGAAAGTTCAAGGAGAGACTACTCAAACTCCCATTTTTTAGTTGCTAATCTATTTGGTGTGATTATAAGTTGCATATTCAAAAATAAATGTCCTTAATACTAACAAGCTGCTATTCCTTGGGTTATTTGAGATGCTACTGGCCAGGCTCAGTGGCTCGGCCTATAATCCCAGCACTTTGGGAGGCCGAGGCAAGAGGATTGCCTGAGCCTGCGGGTTCGAGACCCACCCAGGCAACTTGGCGAGACCTTGTCTCTACAATAAATCAAAAAATTAGCCAGGCATGGTGGCGTGTGCCTATAATTCCAGCTGCTTGGAAGGACGAGGTGGAAGAATCATCTGAGCCCAGCAGGTTGTGGCTGCAGTGGCTGTGAGCATGCCTCTGCACTCCAGTCTGGGCAACAGAGTAAGACTCCAACTCAAAACAAAAACAAAAAAAACCACTTGGTTGAATGATTCCTTTATTCCACATGGTATTGTTAGAGATTCCCCAGTGGTATGCAACTGGAAGATGGAGTTTCTAGAAAATCCAAGACAGCTTCATCTCCACTAGTGGACCTTGGTGGGATTGGCTGGAGGTTCAGGCTCAGCTGGGACTGTTGACTGGAGCATGACTGAGGCAGTATGATAGTCCAAATTTAGCCGAACTCAGTACTTCAGGAGCAAGTGTTCCAGGAAACAGTAGATGGAAGCTGCTACACTTTTAAGGCCTGAACCCAGAAACCAACAAAGCATAACGCTGCCATGGTCATGATAGACAGCTCATATGTAAGGCAGGGAGAATGGGAGGAGGGACACAACATCTTAATGGGAGGAGGGATACAACATTTGCAGCCATGTTTACTCTACCACACTCTGTTCTCTGCCTGAGAAGGAGAAATGTGGCATTGCGATTAAGAATGTGGCTAAGGCGCACATATGTAGTTCTGGCTACTTGGAAGACTGAGGTGGAAGGATCATCAGAGCCCAGCAGGATGACATTGGGGTGACCGTGAGCGTGCCATTGCACTTCAGCCTGGGTGATGGAATGAGACTTCAACTCAAAAAGAAAAAAAATATGGCTAAGACTAGATCTGTAACTGATTAGCTGTGATTAGCCTATCTAAAAACTAAGAATAGCTGAGCGTGGTGGCTCATGCCTGCAATCTCAGCATTTTGGGAGGCAGAGGCGAGAGGATTACCTGAGCCCATGGGTTTGAAACCTGCCTGGGCAACATGGTGAGACCTCATCTCTATAATAGTTCAAAAAAATTAGCCAAATGTGGTGATGGTCCAGCTACTTGGAAGACTGAGGTGGAAGGCTTGCCCGAGCCTAGCAGGTCAGGTTGTGGTGGCCGTGAGTGTACCACTGCATTCCAGCCTGGGGGGCAGAGTAAGACTCCAACTAAAACAAAAAACAAAAAAAATTTTGAATAGCCATAATATTATCCACATCTCATAAACTTGTGGTAAAAGTCAATGTGATAAGCAACATAACCTATATAGGCACAAATTGCACATATTAAACACTCAACACATTTTTGCTGTTATTTGTAGTTTTTTAAATAGTTAGTCTTAGGTGTATTGGTGGATGGGGCAGAGTTGAGGAGGCCATTATGGCCAGAAGTAAGCAAGCCTTTTGGAGAACAAGAAATCAGGTGCCATTGATCAGGTGACATAATACTACAACTCAAAATGCACTATTTCCTTTTGTTTTTGTTTTGTGGTTTGTTTGTTTTTTTTTTGTTAAAGATTATTTTTTTCCTAAATTCCCTTTCTATAAAAGAAGGATGCCTACCTTTTCATTCTTTCTGTTGTTTTCACTGGACTTTTGTTTACTGTTAATAACTTCCTGTGTGCAGTTAGGAGGCTGTATCATACTTCTTTCAACACAGGGAATGGCTAATTTCCATTATATGACTCAATTTATGTCCTCAAAAGGAACACATGTATAGCAATGTCTTTGTTAAATTATATTGAATTCTTTCTCATTTATGCTGTTCTGAGAATAGTGCTGGTTTTTCTTTTTCATTCTGCCTTCCTTCCTTCTCCTTCAGCTCATTTGCAAGAAACATGAAGCACTTTCTTAGCTGGTTAATTAAGGTAAAGGCATTAAACAAGATAGAGATTTACTTCTCTTTCTTAATAGCCTAGGGCATGTAAGCAAACTTTCTTCCACAACATAATCCAGGGATCCAGTTGAACTGGGAGGCTCTGCCATCCTTAAGACATAGTTTCCAAGGTTCTTCTAATTATCACCTTTTCTAAGCAGTGGGAAGGTAAAAATAAGGACCACTCCCAGGGAAATCATCTCTACATCTTTATGAAGATAATCTAGATGTCACACACATAATTTTCACTTATCTCAATGGCAAGAATCTAGTCATATGGTCACACCTAGCAGCAAGGGAGTCTGAGAATTATAGTTTCTAAGTCAGGCATTCATGTGATCAGGAAGAAGGTATTTGAGGGCCTGGGGGAATTGAAGGAGACCGTTAATTGCCACATTTCCTGCTCTATCAAATAACTCAACTTTTTAATAATGGATACACACAGTGGTGACTATCCAGTTGTTCCTTCAAACTCCACAAGTTGTACCACCAAAATATGCCTCCCATGCCATCTTTTGAAAGACTCCTTTTAATAAAATAATTTGACATTTATAGGTCAGGGCTGTGTCTCAATGAATATTTTTCTGATTGTAAATGTCTTTTAGCCTTGTATTTATGAGGCTGTGATACATAACATGAAGCTGAAGGCTATGAACCATTTTTAAAAACAATAACTATCATCCATGCATGACTGTTGCCTTTGGTACTGCCAAGGATACAAGAGAATAACTATAGAAGAATGTGAGTAAAATAATTAAAAACAAGAGCAGCAGCAAATCTCTTGGTTCTTTTGGAAAACAAAATGACATTCTGTAAAGCTTAAAGGATATCTGGCAAAATCCCATTGTCTGATCAGAATGCTTGTCTCCGAGTAGATTATACAGTAGAGATACAGTAATATTGCAGTTTTCTAACCATTGTAAATATACGCCAAGTGTAATGGCTCATGCCTATAATCTCAGCACTTTGGGAGGCCAAAGTGAGAGAATTGCTTGAGCCCAAGAGTTCAAGACCAGCCTGGGCAATATAGCGAGACCTGATCGCTACAAAATATCAATAAATTAGCTGGACAAACCTGAAAAACCCAGCTACTCAGGAGGTTGAAGCAGAAGGATTGACTGAACTCAGGAGGCTGAGGCTGCTGTGAGCCGTGATTGTGACATTGCACCCCAGCCTGGGGAATAGAGTGAGACTCCAACTCAAATATATGCACCTTGTTAATTTTCAATTCCCAGAATAGTAAAGAATCATAGAATTTTAGAGTTGGATGGAATTTTAGAGCTGGATGGAATTGTTTGAGGTCCTATTTGCCATGGGAAACCATTGAGGTTGAAGTGTCTCTTGTGATCACTTTTTTCATAACAAAAGAGGGTGTTCATGTACAAAAGTGGGTGTCAACCCATTGGACTATTTGGAGAGATAAGAGGAAATGCTGAGCTCCTTTTGGCTTGGGTTAAAGCTCTGCAAGTTTGGTTAGGATCTACAGATTCTCTCTTCTAAGCCTTGTTTGGATGAGATAATTGAGTCCCAGAGAAAAGTTTTCACTCTAAGTCAATCATTCTGACATGCCTGGGGCACTTTCCATTTTACCGTGTGACTTTCCATTTTACTGAAGGAACATTTCTGCCTGTGTCTGACTTCTCTGTGAATTTTCCTATCATAAGATAAAATATGCACTTATTTGTAGCTGCCTTTTTTCAGTCAGTTTTATGTTTGCGGAATTTATTATACTTTTCTGTATAGTTTTTTTTTTTTCTCATTGCTATGTAACATTCCATTGTAGAAATGTACTCCAATTTATTTATGCTGATGAGCATATGGGTAATTTCCAGTTTGGGATTCTTAGACAAGTAGGCAATATAAGCCAGTAGCACATAGAACAAAGCAGAAGTTTAAGGTAATAGCGTTAAACACTCTTTTCATTCAAAAAGTTACAGTCTTCTTCTACTAAGGGAATATATTTTAAAACTGATCCTCTCAGTGATAATGTAAGTTCTTATCTTTACTTGAGAGCTCAGAATAAGCCTGCTAGGTATGGACTCTAAAGTGTGGCCCTGCCTTACTTTTCCAAAGGAAAGGGCAAACTTAGCTGAGTTTGCATATCTCACAAATCTGACATTATTGAAAGTAAAAACAATAAACCTTTTTCCATTTTAAAAAAGTCAGAGATTCCACCATTCTACCAACTTACCCAAATTAAATAATGGTAGTAAATTGGAGAGGAAAATGTGTAATGGAGCTTTTTCCCAAAGATTTGAATTTCAAAGGGTTATTATTATGCATAACAGAGAGGGGGAAATGACAATGCTATATAAATAACTCTTGCTAGAAACTTCATGTTAAGTATGTCTTAGGCATAGCTTCAAGATCCAGAAATTAGGAGTTATTATTCTGGCAATATTTCCTTCCTCGGGGTAATTTTACCAGGCCAACAAGCCATCAGCCACATAGTGGAATTGCTTCACAGGAATGTAAAACATCTAGACTAAAATCAAGGTTTGGCGAAAACAAAACATTGCCCCAATCCACTGTAGATTTTACCATTGCAGTTGTTTTACTTTATTTATCTGTTTAAAGGAGCAAAGCTTAATCTGCTATAATATATTACAGTAGTGTCCATCTTCTAAACTATGCAATAACTTTATTAACAACTTCATTAACAGTCTTCCTTAAGGATGTTACTGCAGAAAGTTTGCATAGAGGCTAATAATCATCGTTGTTGCTATTTCACATTTGTTTTTTCCTTGGGTCACTAAATATATGTAAAAAGCATACATTAAAATCCAGAGGAATTTGACATGAGTTCTGCCACTAGCTAGCTAGCTGAGTGATCTTAGCCAAATGATTTTATTCTAATGCTCAGTTATTTCCCTTTTTGATATGAGGCTAATGCTGTTTGCTGACAGCATAGTGTTATTATCAGAAGGAATATGACATGTATGTTAGGATAATGCTCACTGTTATAACACATAAGGCCCAGAATTTTGTTAGATTAACCCATTGTGCTGATGTTGCTGGTCTGGGACCACACTGGAAGAACCACTGACCTATGCAGACTGACTTCTTGTTCTGTCTCTATCTTCATGTCTTCCTCTTTGTTCCTTTGCTCACCCTTCCTTGGTTTCATGAGCCTCCTTGCTTTGCCTTGAACCCACCAAGCATATCCACATCTCCAGACCTTTGCACTTGCTATTGCCTTTTCTTTGTCCAGATTTTCTCATGAATTGCAACCTACTATCTTGAAATCTTTGCCCAAATATCTTCTTGGGAACATCTTCTCTTTCCCAACCACACAATATAAAATTTCTACACCCCTGATGAAGCACTCACTAGTCCCCCTTCTGCTTTTATTTTTCTCTCCCCAGGCATTATCCCCTTCTAATACACTAAGTAATTTACCTGTTTTACTTGTTTATTGCTTGCCTGTTCCGGTCAGCATGCAAACCCCCTAAGAGTGGCAAGGATTCCCTATTGAGTCTTAAGTACCCTGGACAGTGCCTGATATTTAGCAGGTGCATAATAAAATATTTGTCGAAGAAAAGATAAAGGAAGGACTGAGAGAAGAAAAACATGGAGAGACAACTTAAAATAATCTTAATCTCCCACAGATTTTTGCATGAAATGCAGATCACGTATCACATGCACACAGCCAGTTCACTGTGTAATTCACTTGCAGCACCTCTGTTTAGCTGTATAATTCTGAAAGTCTTTATTGCTTGAGTTGCCTCTTTCCCCTTCTTGCCAGCATTGTCCCCAGGTTTTTCTGGGGCTTAAGAACCTCACATGGCATGCTTTAAATTAGAACCTGGAAAGGTCTTACCATAGAAGTGGGCAACTTCAGGTTTACAAAGGAGTTACAGTATCAGAGGCTAATTGTTATGGTCTTTGCTGCTATTATTGGAACTCTCAGTTCATCTGACTTAAGCTGCATGTACCAATCCCATTTTTCTCTTCCTCTTTGGCATGCTTGCTGTCATGAGAAGGAAATGCCGAGAGGAGAGTCAGCAGGGGTTTCTATGTATGGAAGTTTCCATTTGGAGCAGTACTCATTTCTGTTTGTTCATTATCAGAACTAGCTTCCATTTCTTCAAAATGTTGAACTATTTGAGACAAAATAATATCCAATAATAGATTCCAGTGGTTTAAAATTAATTAAAAACAGCCGGGCTTGGTGGCTCAGCCTGTAATCCTGCGCCTTTGGGAGACTGAGGTGAGTGGATTGCCTGAGCCCACGGGTTCGAGACCCGCCTGGGCAGCAAGACCTCATCTCTACAATAAAAAAACAAACAAAAAAAAATCAGCTGGTGCGTGGTAGCGCATGCCTGTAATTCTGGCTACTTGGAAGGCTGAGGCAGAAGGATCGCTGGAGCCCAGCAGGTCGAGGCTGTGGTGGCCGGGAGCGGCCACTGCACTCCAGTCTGGGCGACAGAGTGAGACGTCAACTCAAATAAATAAATAAATAAATAAATAAATAAATAAAAACAAAAGAACTGTGATTTTTTTTAGACTAAAATTGTGCTACAACTTTGTAGTATTTGACTACTAAAAAGTTTTTGTTCTTTACTCCTAGCAGCAAAATCTCTTCTTATTTTGCCCAATCTTCTTCAACAGAAATAGGTTTTTACACCCAATACTCTATTTATTAAATACATGGAAGCAGTGACCTTATAAGTGAAAAGCTTGCCAACTTCTTGTTCCCATAACTTCAAGCGAGTGCCCAACTCTGGGGTTTTTAAATAATTGGTGGCAACGATGACTTATTTTTGAAAAATAAGTAAAACATCATCGTGGTCGCTCATGTGAAGCCCATATTCTCACCAGGAGGTGATACTAGCATGTGATCTCAAATGGAAAAGACTAAAATTAGGCAGGTGTTTGTGTGACCCATCTGAGCAATCCAAATGAAACAAAATTAAGGTTATTTAAGTTATTTTGCTTAATGTGAAATCCCTGTGTATCCATTTTTATCCTCCTGAAGACTGAAGGAAAGAAAGCAGGCTCTGAGATTGTTAAACTTGACAATGTTTCTAATTATGACTTATAGAAAATCTAATTTTGATTGCCAGCTGTGCATACACATGAATGTGCATACACACACACACACACACGCACACACACACACTCCTAGTTTTAATCACCTGGGAAGTTTGAGAATTAGACGATGAAAACATTTACCATCTATCTCATTGTTTCTCTTGCAAAGACCTCTAAAACCTTTATACCCAATATGAGAATTTGAAAAACCTTTTACCTGTTGCTGGGTGGAAAGTATCCTTTTAAGAGAGGGAAGGAGATTTCAGGGTGCTATCTTGAAGGGGTAATTGCCGGAAATCACAGCATTCCTCTGCTAGCTCCCAGATATCGAAGTTACTCTTAGTGGTGTGCTGGGGCTGGCTCACATGGGTTTGTGAGAAGCAAGTGCTCACACACTCATAAAAAATTGTTCAGCAGTGCCATACTGGTAGCTTAACATCAGTTATCTGAAAGTATTTGCGCCATAAAAACTGACAAACATTCGTCAGTTCTTGTTTACCCTTTCTTCAGAGCCGATTGTTAAATAACTAACACACTACTGTTAGTTATTGTGGTAGATTGCCAAAACATGCTCTAATTCTCTACTTCTCCCGGTAGCCACATCGTTAGCAATGTGACTTTTCAGCGCTTCCCTTCAGCAGGTGGACTCATTTCCCAACCCCTGAAGTCTGGCATGGCCCTATAACAATTCTATCAGTTATAGAAACTAGTGAAACCAATCCTGTGTGCCTTCTCCAAGTCTAGGTCTCAAGAGGCCTTATTTCATCTCTCTCAGAATTCTACACCACTGTGAAAACAAATTCGTGCTATCCTGCTGAAATATAAAAGACCCTTTGGCCAGCCTAGATCAGTCCGTGTCTATCCAATCCACATTTGACCACAGAACCCATCAGTGAGCACTGGCAAAATCAGAATAACCACCTACATGAGCCCAGCACAAATTGTCAGCCCACAGTATTTCGAGCCAAATAAATGGTTGTTATTTCAAGTAACTAAGTGTTGGGTTAGTGTGTTATGCAGCAAAACCTAACCGATTCACTAATCTACTTGTAATTTCCAGTAAGTTTTAAGCAATCCAATGACAGCAGTATTTTCAGGATTAAAATATAGACCAATATTTGTTTGGGGAATCCCTATCCCATGTAAAGGCTCACTGAAAATACTTTCTTTCTGTATCAACTTTTCCTACCCATTACCTTCAGGAAGTAGGTGATATTTGGACATTAGTGTCAATGAAATAGAATACAAAAGAAAGTTGGAGAATTTGGAGCTATCTAGGTAATGTTTCCAGATGGTAGATCACTCCATCTCCCCCTTCAGTCAGTATTGCTTCAGCCACGGAGCCTGTTTCAGTTTCTAGAACAAAGCAAGTCATTTTCCCTCTTGGGACTTTTATCCTTGGCACCCCTTTTGTCTGGAATGCTCTGCCTCACGCTTTGCAAGACTAGCCCTTTTTTATCCATAAAGGTTGAACTCAAAGTATTCTTCAACAATATCTGTATCACAAGTAGACACACAGTCTCCTCAAAGTTACTCTGTCTTAGTGCTGTCCAGTAGAAATATAGTGTGAGGTACATGTTTAATTTTAAATACTCTAATAGTCATATTTTAAAATACAAAAGAAAAGTGAAATTAATTTTAATAAGATATTTTAACTTATCCAAAATTTTTATCATTTAAATAAATAACCAATATAAAAAATGAGTAATACATGTGACCACAAAAATAACCCTGCACAGTATTATTCATACCAGCTTTATTTGTAGTAGCCCAAAACTAGAAACAACTAAACTATCCCTCAATAAGTGAGTGGTTAACAATGGTACATGCATGCCATGAGATACTATTCAACAATAAAAAGGAGTAAACTATTGATATACACAACAATTTGCATGGAACTCAAGGGCATCACACCAAATGGGAAAAAAATGTCCACCACAAATGGCCATATACTATATGATTTCATTCATACAACAGCCTCAAATTTACAAATTTATGGAGATAGAAAAAAATAATTGGTGGCTAGGGGTTAGGGATGGTGAGGGCAGCTGTGACTTTAAAAGGACAGTAAAAAGGAAATATTTGTGGTAATTAAAACAGTTCTATATTTTTGTTGTGCTGGTGGTTACATTAATCTACACATGTGATAAAATGGCATAGGTTTATATGCACATGTTATACCAATGCTAAATTCCAAATTTTGATATTGTACTGTAATTATGTAACATATAACTATGAGGGTAAAATTCCAACGATATACATGTGGGAGGGAGGACCAAAAAACAACCCCAGAATTTATTTATTAAAAAGTATGTATTTTTTTTACATGGTTAAACTTAGTCACCTTCAAAGTACTCTCTGTTTGATGCAATAAATCTGTCAAGATGCCTTTTTCGTTGCTCAAAACAGTTGTTGAACTTGACAATTTTGATGTCTTTTAGTGCTTCTGCTGTTTTTTTTTTTTTTTTTTAATTATTTCACGTTTTCCACATTGGCAAAATGTTTCTCTTTGAATACTTTTTCAACCAGGGAAACAAAAAAAATTTCTCAGGGTAAGAATGGGTGAATAGGAAGAGTAGGGACACAGGGCCCGTGTCATTTTTGGTCAAAAAATGCCCAGAGTAAGCAGGTGCTCTTGTAAATCATCCATCATGAAATGGGCAAATGTGTTGAAAGAATCTCAACAACAAAAAAAATTCACTGAAACTGAAGCACAGCTTGTCACAACACTAGCTGGTGGATTCCTAGAAAACGTACCTAGTGGAGGAAGTCTGTACTGCAAGGGGCCTTCCCTCCAAAAAATAATTCCCGTTTTTTGGGGGCCCCCTCATATATATACTTTTTTTTTTAATTATTATCACAAGAAGTTGCAAAGACAGTATGGAGATTTCCTGTGAATCCTTCATTTCTATAGTACTTCATTTATTTTATTTGTAATGATAAGACCTAGTGAATATGGAATTCTCATTCCACGCCCAATGTTTTCATAGACTTAACAAGAGTTAACTCATCAACTTTTCACAACAAAGTATAGTACTAATATTTTATTTATTGTCATAGATACTAATTATTAGCTGTATTTTATTGATAAGAAACTGAGGCAGGAAGAGATTTGCCCAGTAAGCAGCAGAGCAAGGATTTGAACCCAGAAGATTGTATTCAGACCTCACTATGTTTGTCTTTTTCTTTTTTACTCCATAAGGTCTCAATCACCACTACTTTGCCAACAATGCTTGATATACAGCAAGTATTTAATAAATGTTTTTGAAGAAGTGGTAGAAACGTATAAATAAAAAGTTTAAGAAGCCTGGGTTCTCAGTCTCTCACTCTGTCCCTGACAAGCTGTATGTTTATAAGGGCTCCTCAGAAGCAGAGCCTGAGATGGGTTTGGGAAGCATGTCTGTACATGCCACTTATCTCCCACTGTGGGCTGCCCCTTTGTCAGAAGTCAGTCTGGCTAAACCACATGTTGGCTGTATCAAGAGAAATATTCTGCCCCAGTGACTATTCATTCTATTGATCATTCAGTAAATATTATTGATTATCTGCTGTGTGCCCGGCACAGGTAAGATCGACTTAAGGGACTATGTCTTGCTACGGAAGATCAACTTTGACTTTCCAACGGTGTTGGTAGAAAAGGAAAGTGATCTTGGTTTCCTGAAAGTCAACTTGCCAGCATTTAAAAAGTTTTAAACATGCATGTTTTTATGGGTTAAGTTGTGTCCCCCCAAATTCATATGTGGAAGTCCTAACTGCCAGTACCTTAGAATGTGACTGTATTTGGGGGATAGAAACTTTAAAGAGGTAATTAAGTTAAAATGAGGTCATTACTGGGGGTCTTCATCTAATATGACCAATGTGCTTATAAGAAAAGACATGTGAGCACAGTTACATACAGAGGGAAGACAACATGAAGACATAGGGAAAGGATGGCCATCAATAAGCCCAAGGAAAGAGACCTCAGAAGAAACCAACCCTGCCTGCACTTTGATCTCAGACTTCTAGCCTCCAAAAGTGTGAGAAAAAATTTCTTTTGCTTAAGTCAGTCAGTCTGTGGCACTTTGTTATAGCAGCCCTAACAGACTAGTACCTACATCTTTCATCTGTGATTTCCATATCTGGCAATCTATCCCACAGAACTGCTCATATTTATACAGAATGATGCATTTATCAGGATACTCATAGGAACGTTGTTTTTAAGAGTCAAAAAAACCTTAAATGTTGATCAATAAGAGAATCAATAGACAAATTATAGTACATTCCATTTTATAAAATGCTATGGAAACTTTAGAAAGCAAGTACTAATATGTGTACTAATATGGACAGATATCCAGGATTTACTTTTTTGTTAACATAACAGACAAAATAGGTTAAATAACAATAAAAAAGCAAATCCCACACAATGTATATAGTGTGGTCATATTTATGTATGAAAATTCAGAATGTGTGCAGGGACGGCATAAATAAATAGAAAAAGGTCCATGTTTGGGATTTTGCATTGGGAACAGTGTGACGGCTGATTTTTGGCTTTTATTCCGTATGCCTCGTTGGTGTTTGAACTGTCCATAATCAGCATATATTCATGCATTACACTTATAATTTGAAATATTTTTTCCTTGTTTCATAATAGTTATTCAAGGAGCTCTGGGGAACGTAAGATGAGAGGTATTCTAGATTCAAAAATGGCCTCCCTGAGGAAGTAGCATTAATCTGAGACCAGGAAGGAGACTTTAGGTGAGGGCTGAGATGAGAGGGTGGAGTAAGGGACATGAAGAGGCTGAAATTGGAGGGGATGGGGAGGCTTTAAGGTAATGGGGGTAACTAAGGATGACAAGGCTTAATGAAGGGGAGAAGACACTTATGCAGTTAGAGGTCCCAAGGACTAGACCCCAGAAAGCCTTGTGAGTTCTGATAAGGAGTTTGGTTTTGTCAGTGAGAAGTCATGGAAAAAGTTTAGGAAGGAGAATGTGATGCCAACTTATATTTTAGAAAGACTAGCGTGCCTGCAGTGTGAAGAACAGCTTGGAAAGGGGCAAGTTTAGTTGAAGAGAAAGTGAGCTAGATGACTTTTTGGTAGCCTCAGAGAGAAATGGTGGTGGCATGGACAATGTTGTGACAGTGGAAGTGGTAGGCAGAATAATGCCCTCCCCCAAAGTGTTCACGTCCTAAGCCTAAAACCTGTGAATGTGTTAGGTTATATCACAAAGGGGAATTAAGGTGACAAGTAGAATTACTGTTGCTAATAAGCTGACCTTAAAATAGGGAGTTGTGCAGATGGGCTCAATATAATCACAAAGGTTCTTAAAAGTGAAAGAGCAAGGCAGTCAGAGGGAAATGGGAAAGATGGGAGAATGGTCGGAGAGATGCAATAAGAGCCAAGGAACACAGGTGACTACTAGAAGCTGGAAGAGGCAAGTATTTATCCTCTAGAGACTCCAGAAAGGAACATAGCCCTACCAACACCTTGATTTCACCCAGTGAGACTTATGCCATATGTCGGACCTCCAGAACTGTAAAATAATAAACTGTGTTATCTAAGCTGCTATGTGTGTGGTAATCTGTTGAAGCAGCTTTAGGAAACTAATGCCATGGGAATTCAAAGAGATGAACAGATGCAAAGGACATTTCGGGAGAGCAGAATGGAGAAGAATTTGTGATGGTTGGAGGTGCAGGATGATGGAGAGGGGGATGATAAAGTGAACTCCCAGAATTGGCTTCAACAATTCAATGCAGGGAGGCACTGTATATAAGAGGGTTGAGACGCAGAAAAGGAACAGGTAAATCGAGTGAAAAGATCAGGAGCTAAGTTTTGGGGATGATGAGTGTCAAGAGTGGGAAGAATCCAAGAGGAGATTTGGAAGTGTACATCTGGAGCTTAGGAAAGGGCTCTGGACTCTGTATTCATATCTGGGATTACTGACATAAGGAGGAAGTAAATGCATAGTAAAGGATAAGATCATAGGAAAATGGTAACTTTTGACTATAATATAACACATTTTCTGCAGTTTTTCTGGTTACTGAGTACTGAGTGTTGATGCTACTCTACAACCTATGACTTTTTTCTGATATTGTTTCAATATTATGTTGTTACTCTGGACAGCATGAAACCAATCAGAACTTAAATGTTTTTTAAAGCATGCCTTTTGGCAGTTCTTGGATGTTGGATAGCAAAAAAAAAAAAAAATTGAGATGGATGAAATGAAGCCAGGATGAGGGGTTGAGTTAGAGTTAGACCAGAAAGTTTTTATAATTTTGAGGGTCTAGACAGTGTGGAGTCAGGTAGATACATATGCTAAGTCCAGCTGTGAGTACAGGTTCCAAAATCAGAGCAGAATCAGAAAGCTTAAATGAGAAAGAACCAGCAGATAAATGAGGTCCAAGCATCTTGATCAGAGGGAAGGCTCTAAGAGATTCACAGAAGCAGAGAAGGATAAATAAGAGACAAAGAGTCAGGTATGATGGCAACATTCACATCTAAAGGATAGAGAGTGGAAGCCAGAGTCAGACTCCCAAAAAAAGAAAAGGGGCTACAGCTGTTGAGAAGACAGGTATAGTTGGATTGGGGCTCAGGTCAGAAAAGTAGTCCAGATCACAGAACTGGGTCATGAGTGTCTGTGCAGCAAAAATGGAGACCAGGTACAAGAATAATATTTTTGTTGACCCAACGTGCTCTGAAAAAGACTTTCTGGAATGAGAATCACCCAGTAGAACACAGTGACTGTCCCATGGATCATGAGACACTGCCATTAAAAATCCAAGGAAGGGAAACTACGTCATTTTACAACATGTTGTTGTTGTTGTTGTTGTTGTTTGAGTCAGAGTCTCACTCTGTCACCCAGGCTGGAGTGCAGTGGCATGCTCACAGCCACCGCAGCCTCCACCTGCTGGGCTCAAGCGATCCTTCCACTTCAGCCTTCCAGATAGCTGGAACTACAGGCACGCACTACCATGCCTGGCTTATTTTTTTATTTATTGTAGAGACGAGGCTCACCAAGTTGCCCAGGCTGGTCTTGAATCCCTGAGCTCAGGCAATCCTCTCACCTTGGTCTTCCAAAGTGCTGGAATTACAGGCTTGAGCCACCAAACCCAACCAATGTCTTTGATACAAAATAATACATTTGCTTTTGAGGTTTTTGTTTTGTTTTGTTTGGGGGCTTTTTTTTAGAAAATAACTTTATTTTTAGAGTATATTGTGAACTCATCCCAAGATTTTTATAATTCCCTCTGAATCCCAAATATGTAATCCATCTTATATTTTCTCCAAAAGCAGCATAGCTAGAAACCAGGCAGATCTTTTGCTCTGATTCTGAGACTATAACAAATGTGCATCTGAGCAATGATATCTCAGGAAGGGGGTGATGTGGTTGGGGCAGCCATCCCCTCGGCAATATTATTTTTGAAACAGACATCTTTCTTTCTCCAATGACAGACTGATCATTAAATCTAAATGATCTGAACACAGGTAGGTATTTCTGAAGTACTTAAATATCCATTATTACATTCACCAAGTTCTTCAAAATATCATCTGAGACTAAGAAAAGAAAAATGTCTTCATGAGGGAGTCAGTGAGAAAAGAATGCACTCTTGAGAGGTACATTAAAGGCAAGATTTTAAAATTCCATGATCTTATTCTTTCTACTGTGTCTCCAAATGACTGAATGGCTGGAAACCTTCAAAGTCCAGTAATTGCATTGACTTTTAACTTCAGCTGTAGGGCTTGAAAGCATATCCCAACTAGTTGTCAGAGTCAAAAGGTAGAGGTCAAGTGCATTCGACCAGCACTCTGTGATGTTGTGGGATCTGAACAAAAAAATTGTCTAATAGGTTAACTCCAGCTCTGCCCATCTTGTGCCTGCCCCATCTCATCTTTAACATGGCCCCTGCCTGCCAACTATTTCTTCCCATGCAGCCAAGGCCCCTGGGGCATATCCATGTCATCATCTTTTTATTATTATTATTATTATTATTATCATATAAAGTACACACATACAATTTACCATTTTAACCAATTTTAAGTGCACAGTTCAGTGGCTTTAAATACATTCCCATTGTTGCATAACCATCACTGCCATCCTTGCCATTTATCTTAAAATACTGTCATGGGTAGGACAAAGGACAGAGCCACGAGTCATTGCATGTAAGAGTTGAAGAATGCTGGAACCTGATTCCATTTGTAATAAGAATCAAGTAAATGCTACTCTACTTTTTTTTTTTTTGAGTTGGAGTCTCACTCTGTCACCCAGACTGGAGTGCAGTGGCCACTCCTGGCCACCGCAGCCTTGACCTGCCGGGCTCCGGCGATCCTTCTGCCTCAGCCTTCCAAGTAGCCGGAATTACAGGCGTGCGCTACCACGCCCAGCTGATTTTTTTATTTATTGTAGAGATGAGGTCTTGCTGCCCAGGTGGGTCTCGAACCCGCGGGCTCAGGCAATCCACTCACCTCAGCCTCCCAAAGGCGCGGGATTACAGGCTGAGCCACCGAGCTCGGCTTGCTACTCTACTCTTGCCCATCCACCCGATGTGATGAAATTGGTATTTCAGCTGCTGCTTGGAACTGGCTTATAGTAGCGTTCCTACTCACTCATTCTGAGACCTTCCTACTTTATTTCCTAAAAACCTAATTCCAATTCACAGTACTAAATGGCAGCCAATAGTGAGGACTTGTTATGGTGCCACACACAGATCTAAGCCCCCCTCACATTTTATTTCATGAAATCTTCATAACAACCCACTGAGGAAGAGTATTAATGTTATTTTCATTCTCAAAATACAAACACTGAGAGAAGAGAAGTCAAAGCAGGCTGCCCAGGATTGCAGAATTGGTAGGTATAGCAGAACTTGGATTCAGATCCAGGCAGTCTGGACTCCTGCTTTCAACGACTATGCTTGGGTAATGAGAACATGGACTATTTGAAGAAGCAATATGAATATTTAACAAAATTATCTTATCTTTACTCATTTAGATAATTCCACGAGTAAAATAGTTTCACAGATGCCCATCTTGCTTTTTTGAACA
The DNA here is from genome assembly GCF_000164805.1 of Carlito syrichta. NCBI lineage: Eukaryota > Metazoa > Chordata > Mammalia > Primates > Tarsiidae > Carlito > Carlito syrichta. Next base: position 432,521 of record NW_007247738.1, on the reverse strand, counting down.
CATTAAGCTTTATTCCCAAGGGAAAAAGTAAGGCAACTAAAATAAATGAAAATACTTTAAAAATGGTTGTGAAAGAGTATGCTCAAGAAACAGCGTCTCCAAATGGCTCATGGAGAGGTGGGTCCTGTTTGATGGGAGTTGGCTTCTTATGGATGCTCCCTTGATGGGAGTTGGCTTCTTGTGGATATAGAAACATTCATGGAACAGTAAATGGCAGGAAGACTTCACCACAGTCCTAAAGGGACCTGGAGCCCAGAAAAAGCTGGAGGGAAGAGGACTGCCCAACAGAAGCTGTGTTGTTGAGTTTTGACAGGACACAGAGACAAACAGGGAATAAATACCCAACCCATTTTCCACACACAAAGTGCCTCTAATTGGTCAAACCCCTCTAGAAGCCAAAGGCAAGGAAACACTAGTGATAGTCATAGACATCGTTTTCCAAGGCACAGAGAAGAGCAGAGACTGAATCTGGAACTGAGAAGAGAGTCAACCAAGAAGAACCAGTAAACTGTTAGCCACCCCTTGCCTTTCTTGGAAGCAAAAATTTAGATCATTCTGTTCTTTATTCAAAAAGCAAAAGCCAGAAGTCACATAGCTCATGGTTCTCTTGATCCTAATTAGGAGCATGATGTTCTTTAAATTGAGGGCTACACATAACATAAACTTATATCTTAACCATTTTAAATGCACAGTTCAGTGATATTAAGTACATTTACATTGTTGTGTAATCGTCATCACAATCCATCTCCACAAACTTTTCTTCTTCCTATATGAAACTGTACCTATCAGGTAACACCTCATAGGTCCCTGGCAAGCACTATCCTACTTTCTGTCTCTATGAACTTGACTATTATAGGTACCTCACATAAGTAGAATCATACAAAAATTCCCCTTTTCTGTCTGACTTGTTTAGTGAAATAATGTCTTCAAAGTTCACCTACGTTATAACGTGTCTCAGATATCTTTTTAAAAATTTGGAGAAAAATGTAAAAAACCAGTGCCTTGTGAATTTGTATCCTATGAAACCAACACCTTTCAAAACCTCTTAGGAGCAAGTTAACATTTTGAAAACTACAGATATTGTCAATATATATGCCACTGTTCTTACTGATTATTCCAACTTTGCAAATTAAGAATGGTAAAGATTGCAAAAAATAAAATTGCCACATATATGTGATATATATATATAATATTTATATATACTTATAAATTTAAATATATAATATACATTATATATGAATACGTGTGTGTGTGTGTGTATAAAGTCAGACTTTGGGCAAGAAAGTTGCAAGTGAAATCCATAAACCTGAAACTGGTTTTTTGTGCCAGAAATATTAAGGAGGATGAAAAGTATTAGAGCAGTTTATTTTCTGGGCCTGTGTATATGCTTCAAGTCAGATAGAGATTTAAAATTTGCTTGCAAGGTCAATTCATTAGTAAGTGAATATTTTTCCCTGTAAACAAGAAGAATGTACCTTATAGATTCACCCCTCCATGTGTAAACCATATACTGAGGCCTTACAAAGACTAATTCTAGAGAAGTCAGAAAGAGGTGACATTAGTTTGTCCTGTCTGTCATATATGGCTTCTTTGGATGTCTACATCTGCTTGTCCAGTTGTGAATGTGTGATTCAACTCTCAAAGGGGATATTTCTAAATGAAGCTGCATGTTACTTTGGTGAATATGGCTACCACAGAATTATGGGGGCTTTGCCAATTCTAAAAACTTTAGCAAGTAACATAGAACAATAGAAGCAAGGATCAAAGCACCCAAGATTGGAAATCAACTCATAATTCAAGCACCTTAATAAACACTCATCTCTATAAACTCAAGATTCAAACACCTTAATAAATACTCATCTCTAATAAACGCTTGCCTCTCAGGCAAGATGTGACTTGAAATGCTCATGCATCATTTGAAAGCCTATGTTCTCATTTGGTGTGTTTACCAAAAAATATAGCTTCTTAAATCCTTTGTGAATTGTTGCTCTAGATATAATTTCAAAATGGTGGTTGTTAACCCTTTTTTAATCCTGCTAACCTTATACATCAATCTATTTTTCTGAACATTAATCCAAGGGATGGATTTTTAAAGTTTCACTTGACTATATTCTAATGTATGTTAATTTTAACAAGTGTTTGTTTTCTAATTGGTTTTAGAATACTTTGAGAAAGAAATACATCACACATGGCTTACAAAAAAGTATAAGAAATCCAAGTTCCCTGACCAATCCCATAATGACACCAAGTTCTCCTTTCCAGATACCATGGTGGCATTTCTTCTGTTTTATCTTTTATTTTTTTTTCATTTTTTTATATATGACCAAAAATATATGTATGCTATTTGTGTTAGACCATTTTGTGCTGCTATAAAAGAATACCACAGACCAAGTAATTTATAAACAGTAGAAAGTTATCTGGCTCACAGTGCTGGAGGCTGCAAAGTCCAAGATTGAGGAGTTATGTATGTCGAAAGCCTTCTGACTGCATCATCCCACGGTGGAAGATGGAAGGGCAGGAGAGTGAGTGAAGGAGAGGGAGTGTGAGAGAGTGAAGGAGATGAAGAGGGGAGAGGGGAGAGGGATAATCCATTTATGAGGGCAGAGCCCTCTTGACCTAATCACCTCTTAGAGGTCCCACCTTTTAACTCTATTGTGTTGATTTTCCAACACATTTACTTCTGGGGACACATTCAAACAGTAGCACTGATATATCAAAATTTTTTGTTGTCTTTTTCTTCTTTTTGTAATGGCTTTTAATAATAATTCTTTTTTTTTTCCACAGCATTAATTTTTATTTTTGGATCTTGCAGGGTGACACGATTTCAGTTCCTCTCTAAATTCCCTGCTGCTTTGTGATGCCAAACCATACTTGAGAGACCTCCCTTCTCCACCTTCCTATGCACCTGGGCTTGATCCAGGTGCACAATTATTGGTTTTGCCTAAAATTTATTGCAAAATGAGCATAATTTTAACAGCACTTTGCAATCCAGCAGTCAAGCACAGCCCAAGAGATAAGTGTGGAGTTAGGTAGACTTGGATTTGAATCTATTGCTGCCTCTTGCTAACCAAGCAACCTTGAGAAATCAAGTCATTTAACCTTCCTAAACTCTATTTGCCACACTTGTAAAATCAAAGGTGATACTTCACATAATTGTCAGGATTCTAGAAGAACTGGCACACTTAGCCCAGATAATGCCTGATGCCAGGAAATACTCACTTCTGGTGAGCTGGTATTTATTTTATGTTGTTTTCAAAGGGCTCTCTTCCAATACCTTATTTAGTTATCTTAACTATTCCAGAAGCTATGTAAATCTGGTGTTATTTACATTTAGAAAGGAGGACTCTCCATCTCTAAGAGGCTGCTAGGGTCACATGGCAATCTACAGAGTAGAGGCCGAGCTATCATTCAGGCCGCAGGGCAGTGTGTATCAGTCTGTTCTCAGGATGTGGACTACCTGGGCTTGAATCCCAGTTCAGCTTCTTCCTACTTAAGTGAACTGGGGCACATCCCTTAACCTTCTCTGGGCCTCAGTTTCCTTATCTGTGTAACCAAAATAATCATAATCCTTATAAGATAACTTACTGTAAACAGATTATGTGAATGTATGCATACAGAATAGTGTTGTACATGCAATTATTCCTAGATGACTGTAGTTTAAGTACATCTTCTGGTCTCCAGCGAGGGGCTGCACCACCATCCCAAGCTACATGACTCCATTAGTGTCAGATACCACTTCACTTGCCTGCTAGTCCTTTGAATTCTTGCTCAGTATTCCTGTTTTAGAGACCTGAAATGAGAGTTGCCTGTAGCCAGGAGCTTTTAGACTAAGCACGTGCTTAAAGCAGGACAACCTGCTAAGGCAGGGCCAGAGCTGACCTGTCCCTAAGAGCAGGTTGAGGGATAAGATAACCATGAAGATGTCAGAGCAGAAACAGGGTATTAGAGTCTGGGAATCTGGATTTCCTTTATTTTCTTCCAAGACTTCTAAGACTCACCTTTCATAGAAGAACACATGGTGACCGAAGCAATGTTTGCTGGGAGTTTCACAAGAAACTTTCAGAAACAAGAATTTGGGGATCTGTTTACTGTCTTTCTCTAGGATTTTTAACTACACAATAGCATAATAAAGACTTTAGAAAGTCCCACAAAGGGAAATTACATAACTCATAGTTTTCCAAACTTATTTAACTAAGTTACCAATTCCCAGTTCCTCCCACCCCTAAATACACCTTTTAAATAGCTGGTGTTCTCAAGACCACACTTCGGTTAATGCTGATCAAACTACCAGGTGAATGTTCAATGTTTAATAATGAACCAAAGGGATGAGAAAATAATTAATAGTAATTCTTGAAATGTCCAGTTTTAAACCTTGGACAAACTTTCTATATTAAGAGATACCTACTTAATTGCGAGGAATCATACTCTGGAGCAGAAGCTCAGGAACAGAATGAGGTTTGCCACACCCTTGGTTTAGCCATGCCCGTGGCTTACATGAGTGCTGAACAGCAAGGGTCTTTCCATCTATGGGAGAGTCTGTCCAGGATCCCTGGGGCACTAGCAGTCCTTCAGGTTCACCAGCCCACGGCAGTTTATAGTTTTTCAGAAAGTGTCTTTCTGAAGAGACATGCCAGGACCCAAGAAACCTCCAGAATCTCCTAGTTATCTTATTGGTGCTCCCATCCCCACTAACAGAGTCCCTTAAGAAGGGTAGGATGGTGCATCAGAGAAGATAAGTGCATGACTGCAATACACATCTCAGTGTAAAAACATGTGCTTTGAGGCTCTGAGTCTCCAATTTTGCCCATTTCTAACCTGGACCCTGAGTATCTGTTACTTCTTCTATGAAAGGGAGACGATAATAATATCTTCTCTGCAGAAAAGAGTTAATATAGCAGGCTAAAGACTGCATATCTTAGAAAAACCTATTTGCAATATTGGCCTTTGGTTGGCATCTGGTAACTTGGTTTTAGGAAGGTTCCCACCGTTCTCTGGTTAAAATGGCTCACCGTGCCTAAACTGTTCATGCAAACAATGTGGTTCATGCTGAACCCCTGCTTTCCTTCAAGAGTATGAAATTTTACTCAGTACTAGGCAGAGGGTGCCTATGTGATCAGTATTGAATAAAATCCTCAGTCATGGAGTCCTTAAAGGGTTTCCCTGGTAGACAGCATTTTACATGTGTTGTCATAGTTAATTGCTGGAGGAATTGATCACATCCTGTGTGAGTCTGCTGGGAGTGGATCCCTGAAAGCTTGCACCTTGTATCTTCTGGACTTGGTCCCATGTGGCCTTTTCTCATTTCTGATTTTGTTTTATATCCATTCACCACAATAAGTCACAGCAATAAGCATTACTATTTGCTGAATTTTGTGAGTCCTTCTAGCGAATCATCAAACCTGGGGGTGGTTTGAGGAACCCCCAACATAGAGCTATTGTGAATGTAGGATGAGATACATTGAACATTTAGCACCCTACCAGGCAGACACTAAGCATGAACACATCAGAAGAAATTGTCTACCAAGGAGATCTTCACTTCCCTACTAGATGTCCCTCTGCTTCATGGTGCTGAAGGGCACCAGGACCCTGCCTCTGTCTTTTGCCGGAGTGTGGGCTTCCTCATCACTGACAGAGTAATGGCCTCTTCTGATGGAATAGCAACCATATATCTTGGAGATTCCGTCTTGGCGCTTAGTCAATCCAGGAATGTTGCTTCAGGATTTAAAGCTTTTTTTTTTTTTCCTTTTAAGTTACTTTCTCTAGAACTCTTTAACTCAAATGTATTAGACATGTAGAACTTTGTATACGACCATATAAATTACACTTGAATAATATCACAGGATGCAGTGTAGGTAGATTAATTCAGCTGTTGGTTTTCTCTCCATGGTGCTCATATTTAAAAACAGGAACCCTATTAGTTCCTTGATATTTTCTCTTTCATATTCTCACTGAATGGCATAGCAACCACTGGGGAATTCACAATGAGGAAGGGAGTAGTAAAACATTTCTATTCTGCTTCTGAAAATACTTGGCCTAGCATTTTCAGTGCTTATTTAGGTATGAATACAGGCTGAAGAACTCTTCTCAAATGGTTTTTCTGAAATAATTTATAACTTATTTTTCAAAATAACATGGTTATAGTTAAAGTTTATTAAAATGTCAACAGACTCAGCCAACAATGGGCCAAGTTATATTTTCAAATGTATTTTATGCTCACTAAATAATTCTGAGAGATGGTGTATAGAGCCGCTTATTTGGTGTAATTCTTGCCACTGAAAACATTCAAGGCCTTTAACCAGATAGTAGTAACACAATTAAGACTCCCTTGTGTTATCACTAAATTGTGTAATGGCTAACACAATTAAGTTTTACCAATGAGTAACACAATTGTGTCACAGTTAATATAGTCCAGTAACAATATAGTCCCATTAAAATAGTTAATAGTCCAGTTAACATAGTCAAGTAACTGGACATTGTTACTTAAAACTTTGAAGAAGCTAAAATAGAGGAAACTGATGAGTATATGAAGATGCAAGCTTTGAGATGACAATCAGGTCTTTGCTGTTAGTTAGATGTTTCTGTGCAAGAATGACTCCAAAACATAAAGGCTTAAAGAAACAACCCTTTATTTGTGTCTTGTTTCTGTAGACCAGCACCTTTGAGTCCATTTTGGCTAGGAAGTTCTGCTGGTTTTGACTGGGCCCACTCATGTGAATAGCTCCTAGTCAGGCAGGCTGCTCCGTTTCTGGGGATAGGTTGGTTGTTGACTGGAGAGACAGGTGATTGGGCTACTTGGCTTCTCATCCCCAGGCAGAATGGCCTGGCCTTGCTTTTATGCTGACTGCAGTTTCCAAGAACAGTGAGAGGGCAAGCAAGTTCCAATGTACAAGCACATTGCATGTTTGTGTCAGATTTTCTCTTGTCCCATTGGTCACAGCAAATTATATCTCCAAGTTCAGAGTCAATGTGGGAGAAGACAAAGGCGTGGGCACCAGGAAGCATGAAACACTGGGTCATTCCAGCAGCCCTCTATGACAGCTGGGTTACTTTACTGCTTTATACTTTGGCCTACGTGTGTCCAAGTACTTAAGATCAGCTGACCTGTGCTTATTAACCCACATGTAATAAAGTACTTAAGCCGGGCTCGGTGGCTCAGCCTATAATCCCCCGCCTTTGGGAGGCTTAGGTGAGTGGATTGCCTGAGCCCGCGGGTTCGAGACCCGCCTGGGCAGCGAGACCTCATCTCTACAATAAATTAAAAAATCAGCCGGGCATGGTAGCGCATGTCTGTAATTCCGGTTACTTGGAAGGCTGAGGCGGAAGGATCGCCGGAGCCCAGCAGGTCAAGGCTGCGGTGGCCGGAAGCGGCCACTGCACTCCAGTCTGGGCAACAGAGTGAGACTCCAACTCAAAAAAAAAAAAAATAAAGTACTTAAATAATTTGTTTAAAAATTATAATATGTTTTTCAGGAGAGATAATACATCAAGGTATTTGTAGCCTTTATCATTTTTCATTTGATATTTATTACAGCCTTTAATTACTTTTCTGAATTAATCTGAAGTAACAACCAAAATAAATGGGACAGGTTTTGGTGAAGTCTGGAGAGTTAAGGTTGTAAATGATCTGATCATTGTTGAGAGAATTTTATTTAGGTAGAGGATGGTACAAAAGCTTGGGAAAGCTGGAAGGCTGCAGGAAGACCCTGCTTGCCACACACAGATAAATAGTTAAAAGAAGAAACAGAAGTTTTAATGGAGGATGAAGGAAGACAGATAAGGAAGAAGAAAAAGAGTGATGGGAGATGTTAATGTCTATGAAGCTCTGACCCCATGATGATTTTAGTCCATCAGCAAATATTTCTTGAGCTCAACTGTATGTCAAGAATTAACAAGCAATAATGAATAAGCAGGCAGTGGTATTTTTCTCATGGATCTTACATTTCAGTAGGAAAAACAGACACCAAGCACAACATTACGTGTAATTAATCGTAAATGGGTAAATGCCATGAAGCATATATACATAGAACTGTAGAAATGTATAACCCTTTTGTTCCAGTCCAAGGACTGAGATAAGTCTTCCCCCCAAAAGCAACAATTAAGCAAAAACATCATCTTTTATAACGCTATAGACTGTGTTATAAGGATTCCCAAAATGATCCTGGTTGTCCTATTCACAGATGAGTAGATTAAGAGAGAAAAAAGCAACCACCTAGGGTCAGAGAATAGATAACCTACCTGGGATTCAAACCCACATAACCTTACATGCTTTCAATACCATAGAGCATACTTTGCCTATTTTATACATTTTCTAAAGGCCTTCAAGTCATTGGATATGTTTTAACTAGGTAAACTATATTGTTTCAAACAAGTAAAATACACTGTACACAATTCTAAATATACAGTGAAAAGTGAGTCCTCCTCCCTGCTCTGTTCCCCAGATCTCTTCTTTTCAATTTGGTCAGGTTTCCTGTATATTTGTGCAGAGACATAATTAATAGTTGAAACACTTACTTTGTGCCAGATGACTTCCTAAATGCTTTATACACGTTTACTTGTTTAATTCTAATTATAAATGTATGTGGTTAATAATATTATTCACCTGTTTTTCATATATAATATTTAATTCCACATAAATGGTTTGGATTTTAAGTGCATAGAAAACTCCCTGTGTACTGGTCAGCTTTTGCTTTGATGATACTACATAACAAACAAGTCTAAAATCTCAGTAGTTTAATTACATATAGTTATTTCTCACTTGTGAATCCGCTGTGGCTCAGTTATGGCTAAGATGGGCTTCTGTGATCTTGACTCCAGACTGGAGGTTGTATCTGTGTCTGCTTCCAAGACCTCGGCTGAGGAAGCATCACCTACCTGAGAGAACTTTGTGGCAAGTGTCAAGAGCACAAGGGGGAAAGTGGAAACACACAATGACTCCAAAACCCTCCACCCTAAACTGACTGACTGTTTCTTCCATCCACAGCCCATTGGTCAAAACAGGTCACACGGCCAAGCCCAAAGACTGCCGCAGGGAACTAAACTCCACTTGACAAGTGTAAAAAGAGAACAAAAAGTGTTGAACGGCATTATTTCAACTACACGCCCTGAAAATCCAACTTACATCTTTGCAACTGGAATCTAGAGGAATAACTGAAAAGATGTCTCTGTAAATGAATTAACAATAATTTTCTTAGGGCTTCTGCCGACAAGATATATACAGCGGCCTCTTTTTTCCATTTCCCAGGTGTTTGCATCATGTTTGGGAAGAAAAAGAAAAAGATTGAAATATCTGGCCCATCCAACTTTGAACACAGGGTTCATACTGGGTTTGATCCACAAGAGCAGAAGTTCACTGGCCTTCCTCAGCAGTGGCACAGCCTGTTAGCAGACACCGCCAACAGACCGAAGCCCATGGTTGACCCTTCATGTATCACTCCCATACAGCTGGCTCCCATGAAGGTATGGAGATGATTCTGTCTTTAGGTTGACTTAAGAAGCATATTCTGATTTGATGCAGTGTGCCCTCTTTATGGGCAAGCTATGAAATGTCTAACTATGTGGTTTTTTTTCCTAAACATTCACAGATTACTCATAATTATTTCTCCAGTAATTATAATGTTCACCACTTACTGTAAATGGCAACACATGAAAAGAAACTTTGGCTTTTGAATGTGATGATTTAAAAAAAAAAGCTAGACATATAAAATATAATCACAAAATGGGACATTGAACATAATTTTCTCCCTAAGAGAGGTTGATACTTAACTAATGACCAAATAATAGGGTGGGCCATATCTTTAAAAACACTGGGATTTAAAAGAAGCTTATTTAGTTTTATGACTTTTCTTATATCCCAAGATTTTATAAAAGTCAAAACATTGAATCAGTAGTGTGCCAACAAAAGTCCTCTACTGTTGATCATCACGGTGAGGGAAAAATTCAGAAGTGAAGTCAAGCCTTATTTTCTTACCCTGGAGTATCATTATCATTATCATTGGATAAGAAACATTCTAGAAGGAGGCAGAATCTTAAACATCCTTGCTAAAGACCCAGGACACGTGCTATATTATTAGAGTGTGTTTATATTCAGTAAGGATAGAATGCTATTTATTTCACTATGGTTTTTAAATTGTCCAAGTTCTACCAGGTTCTGTTTGGCAATGAAGAAAGAGGTTCCCAAGCATGGCAATTCACCATGCTCAGTGGACTCAGGGCTTAGGAGGACTTTCTACTACATCTCTTTCATCTTCTGAATGGGCTGGCTAATTCCCTTTGACAAAACTTATCAGTCCCACTGATGAGCTCCTGTAATTCTCATTCTTATTTTATCAACTTTCCAAACTAGATGCCAAATATATGCTCTTTCAGTATGTATAAAATGAAAATCTGTATTAAAAACACTTAAATGCTACCTGGATGATTACTGAAAAATACATCTCAAGTATAGAACTAGTCCTGGATTTCTACAAATGGGACTTCAGTCACAATTTTGTCACTGTGAAAATAAAATTTAAAAAAATAAAGATCCAACTAGGTTGAATCTTCCTCCACAAAGATAAGGTTAATCAAGTATATTTAACTGAAGGACACCCCAAAAATCTAGCACCTTATACTCTCACTCAACTCCTTTAGAACAATCCTTTCTCCAAGTACTATGAGTACAGTTAGCACCGTTGGCAGATGATGGACAATATTGATGGCCAATGAGAATCCTGTTGACCCTACCAGCTTCTTAAAATAGGCAAAGTTAAAAGGTTTGAGTAGCCAAAGTATGCCCTACAGTTTGGATGATCCCACTTTCTGGAAATGCCTTCCCTGGGAAAATCTTATAAATCCCTTAAGAATGACATGTTATCAATCATACAGACTATGTCTCAGAAATCAGAATAATCCTTAAAATAATAAGTGACAAATGAATTGACAGAAAACTGAACAAATATAGAGTTGTGCATGTTTAAAGCCATTTTGACAGTTATTTAAGTTAAATAGGAACAACGATTCTAGTTTTGTCAAGTTGACCTTTAAAGTGAGTAAGGGAGCCTGAGCCCGCGGGTTCAAGACCCGCCCGGGCAACTTGGCGAGACCTCATGTCTACAATAAATCAAAAATTAGCCGGGCGTGGTAGCGCATGCCTGTAGTTCCAGCTACTTGGAAGGCTGAGCAGAAGGATCGCTGGAGTCCAGCAGGTCGAAGCTGCAGTGGCCGGGAGCAGCCACTGCACTCCAGTCTGGGCGACAGAGTGAGACTCCAACTCAAAAAATAAAATAAAATAAAATAAAAAAGTGAGTAAGGGAAAATGAGAAAAGACATCATAGCGTAAAATCAGCCAATGGAAGAAGTATATTGCCCCTTATGTTGTGGTACAGTATGCATTTGTTAGTGAGCTTTGGGCAGGCTGGTTCTGAGTGGAAATCTACCAATGCAACTAGCACTTCTTTCTGACTGGCTAGGATTTCAGCTGCTCCTATTTATAACCTCACACTTACCTGCAGTACCTCAAGCTTACCAGGACACTCCTCTCCTATATAGACTTATTTAGGTCAGTGTTTCTCAAACCATACAGTGGATCATAATCACATTGAGGGCTTGATAAAACACACAGATTGTTGGGCTCCATCCCAGAGTGTCTGGTTCAGTAGAACTGGGATGGGGCCCAAGAATTTTCATGTTTAAGTTTCCAGGTGGAGATGCTGCTTATCTGGGAACCGCATTTTGAGAATCTTGATATAAGTATTTATAAAGGAATTTATCCACATAAGATATAATTAATGTGAGTTTGCACTGGCCAAGATTTCCAAAATGCCAGAAATTTAGCCAGAAGCCACACGTTAGCTTGCCACTTGTATTACAAGTTAAAGTTTGTGTGTCCAAGCCAAAGGTATGTAAGTTAAGCACGATAACCTGAACTGCCAAAGTGGGAGGATCTCTTTCAAACATTTGGTGCATGTCTTTGAGAAACTTCTTTTTATATCTAGCATCATTTTATACACAAGATTACCATAAGGAATATTGTCAAAATTCCTGTTGAATTAGATACATTGTATAAAGGGCAGGTTGAATGGTCACATTTTTGTGTTCTTGCCCAGTGGTTCTCAAACTTGAAGTTTCATCAGCATCTCCTGAAGAGCTTGTTATAGCCCAGATTCCCGGGTCCCACCCTAGAGATTCTGAATCAGTAAGTCTGAGGTGAGCCTGATGATTTGTTCTTCTAACAAGCTCTCAGATGATTCTGCTGTTCATGGATGGTGAATATAATTTAAGAACCACTGTTCTAGGTAGACTAAAGCTAGAACATAATAATCACACTCACCATTTAAAACACCCTAAAAGTCATTTGAAAAATGCTAACTCTCTCTCTCTCTCTCACACACACACACACACACACACACACACACACACACACACACACACACACACACGATAACATTTAAAAGCTTTTAAGGCTTCTACCTAAAATGAACAAACAATATCTTCATAGTTGCTTCAATTTGTTTTTAATCTACAAGTAGACTTATAGAAATAATGTTAAATAATATTATTTGGCATATTTAAATTTTATTAATTAAATGAGGTCATACTGTATATAATCTCTAACTAGCTTTTTTACTTAATTTTTTTTTTTTTTTGAGTCAGAGTGTCACTCTGTTCCTCAGGCTGGAGTGTACCTGCACGATCATGGCTATCACAGCCTCAACCTTCTGTGCTCAGGTAGTCGTTCCACTTCAGCCTCCCGAGTCGCTGGGACAACGGGTGCATGCCACCATGCTCAGCTAATTTTTTAAAAATTATTTTATTGTAGATTAAGGTCTCACCATGTTGCTCAGGCTGGTCTCAAAGTGCTGGGCTCAGGCAATCCTTTCACCTCAGCCTCCCAAAGTGCTGGGATTACAGGTGTAAGCCACCACTCCTAGCCTTAGTACTTAAATTGTTTTTAGATAATTTTATTCTGATACATACAAAATAAATTTATTTTAAAGTTACTCTATAGATTTTTTTCTTAACAATGTACTCATTTCTCTACTAAGAGATATTGTCAGGTAATTGCTATTTCGATAATATTACCATGATCATCTATGTTCATGTCTCCTTGGATCCATGGTGAAAAGTTTTCTTGAGACTATTCTCGAAGTGTCATCAGGAACCCATGGGAGTTCCCTCAACTTTTAAGGGACTCTACAAAATCAAAATTTGCCTTTTTCACCCCTATTCTTTCCTGAGTGTACAATGGAATTTTCCAGAAGCTACATGATATATGATAATGTTATTGATTGATGAATCCCTTATATTATGTTTTAAAAGTTTCTCAGTAAATATTGATAGGTCTAAAATAAATCAAAATTGTTTAGTTCCTCAATAATTTTAAGAGATTCCTAAGACAAAAAGCTTGAGAACCACTGTTTTTGTGCTTATGTCAAATTTGATCATCTGCGGCTTTCTGCAACTTACCTTTCACACACTAATCTCTTTTTTGTTTTGTTTTATTTTTTAGTGAAAATAGAGACTTTTGTCTTTTCCAGTTGGCTAGTAACCTCCTCGTCTCTACAACTTATCGATTATCGAATGTAATACCCCACCCCTTCTTGGGTATAGAATATTATTTCTATAAACAAACAGTTTTGAAGTCTTTTAAATGTGTACATCCTTATTCGTGATCCCTTTTCTAATTTAGCCTTCAAAGACCTTCTAAAAGCCTTCTTTTTGAATACTTTCAAGAATAAAGAGTCACATATAATATCAATGCAAAATTGACTCTGACTAGGTTTTCTTTGTCTTTGTCATTTTATAATTATCTTTTCTTTTTTTTTTTTTTTTTTGAGTCAGGATCTTACTCTGTCACCCAGGCTGAAGTGCGGTGGCATGATCACGGCTCACTGCAGCCTCAACCTTCTGGGCTCAAGTGATCCTTCTGCCTCAGCCTCTCAAGTAGCTGGGACTATACAGGCATGCACCACCACACTGACTAATTTTTTTTTTTTTTTTAAATAGACATGAGGTCTCGCTATATTGCCTTGACTGGTCTCAAACTGAACTCCTGGACTCAAGCAATCCTCTCACCTCAGACTGCCAAAGTGCTGGAATTACAGGCCACTGTGCCCAGCTGATATTTTATAATTTTCAAAAGCTAAGGTTCCTTCCCTTCCTTTTTTTATCTTCTGCCCCTGACTGTTGCATTAAAAATCACTCTATTCACAAAGACAAGGTAAAAATCAAGAGAAGTAAATGTTCAGGTCTGGCTGCCCCATTCTTGAAGACTGTTTTTATTCCCCGTCACAGTTTATGTTGAAAGCTCATGAAGCATGAGTTCACCTTAATTGCTCTATAATTCTTAACCTTTCTCCATTCTCATGATTCACAATTTTGTATTAAGTTTTTAGAGCTATGTCATTTTTCTTGGTTTTATTTCCATGAGATTTTCTCTTTCCTAGAATATTTTTTGGAATCTGCTTTAAATAAAAGGCAACTATGATATTTCCTAGCATCGTTTCCCCTTGACCCAAGGTAACAGTTTCTTATAAGATTCCTAATTATTTACATGTCACTGATGTGCTCTTCCTTGTTGATTGTGATTAAGTCTGGGGGAACTATTTGTTTTTAGTGTCTCTTTTGCCCTTTGAGAGTTGTCCTCAAGAAACTTAAACTGTGTATCAAATGTTTGCTGCACTCCTAACTAAATGAAAGTCCCAACAATTCTGAGAGCTGGGGCTGCCCCATCATGATTCTTCTAGCACCGATGCCTTTTGGGAGCCTGTACCATGAAAGCCTCGGGTTGTCATTCAGCTGGGCTGAGTGGCTTCTGTCCTTTTATTTTCATCCTAACATTTTCCACCAGGTCTTCTCTTATGGATCTTGGATTGGATTCTCCATGATTGTCCTATCCTCTTAAGTCAGTGTGGTTTTCTCTCTCTCTTTTTAAAGATTTATTTCTACTAAAATATAATGTTGAAATAGAAGCCTCTTTCTTTCAATATAAAGTTCAAAGACTTGATGTTTACACAGCTGGGCCTCATCATTCTGTTTCTAAGTGAGTGCCCCTCCAGGGAACAATGGGGCACTTCTGTGGAGTTAATGATGGAGCCAGGAGAAGACCCACAAGAGGGGTGTATTCACTAGAAGAAAGAACTAGTGCAAAGACCCTGTGGCAGGAACAAGCTTGGGGAGTTTAAAGACAAAACATATGACCTGTGGGACTGGAACAGAATCTGTTGGGGAGAGCTGTGGGAGATAGGGATCAGATACTCAAGCAGGGATTGGATGGTGTGAAGGCTTTGGGAAGCCACAGTCAGGAGTTTGTTATCCGTGAAACCTCCATTCATGAAGGACACAAGTTGCAGATCAAGAAATTGTACTATTACAAAATGAATCAATTCACTTAAAGGTCAGATCCAATTTAAAGTCTACCAACCATATTGATCTGATAGGTAATACTGCAGGTTTTAGGGGTCTATTAGTTAAATGGGTATAAACAGTTAGGAAGCAGGGAGTCCTTCCAACTAAATGATAGATCATCAAAATGCATTTAAAAAAACACAAGCCTTCTTACAGAAGAAATAGTGTGTATGTTATACAGCTAATTAATTTCACTGAAAAGTAAGATGTAATTATGTAATGAAACCCATTGGGCAAATTACCTGTGTTTTAAAACCTCTCATCAAAAATACTTCTTCAAAAGAACTGCAGCAGTATACATTGAGCTGTTCAGAATCAAGACCCTCACTTGAAGAGCAGATGGTTAATCGCTTGTTAAAGTTACTTCTAACATTTCTACACTTGCAAAACCAATGAGGACAACAGATCTGGACTCTCAAAACTCTCTCAGTGCCCATAACTTTCTGGAATCCCCCTTATGATTTCAATAAACCTTTTAAACCATCTCACTTCAACAAAAACTATGGAAGAAGAACATCATACTGGCTTCAAATTCTTTCACTTGCCTAGATTCAGGAGATTTGGGTAAGATAACCTTGTTTCCAAAGAAGAGATGAAAACCAAAGCCAAAGCCAGATTTATTATTTATTATCTTCATTTCTGTGTATCCCACCAAATCTGGAAACTCCAGAAAAGCAGTTTTCCATTGTTTTAATGAGGTTAGTATTTGATGTGCACCATGCCAATGTAGTATTTCCCTAAATCTCTCTGTCTCCCTCTCCTCCTCCTTTCCTCTCCATTTCATTCTCTCTCTCTCTCATACACACACATATACACACACCCCTTTAAAGGTAAAAATTGACATCAGTCACTTATAAATACTATTTTCTTTTACTTCAGTATTTTGCTTAGGCCACCTTAAGATTTCTTTAAACTTTGAGCAAACTTAAGCTCAGATGGCCAAGCTGTTACTCCAAAGAGCAGAACGCTCATGTTTTCAGAGAAGAATGTATCACCCCAGGAAAATTATCCCTGCAGGCACTCAGCCCTTCTTCCATTTTGAGGAGGACCTGCTGTTAACTACACACCTTCAGGCCCCTTGGTGACTCATCCCAGCACCCAGTATGATAGCTCTGTAATCAAAAATATGTGATTCCACACCTTCAGCTTTCTGAAACAAGTAGAGAGTTAACTGGATGTTCATAGTCTATGATCCTGGCCCTTGGAAGACAGCTCTCAGGGACTCAGCTAAAATTGGACCAGGAGACCCCATGAATGATTGTTGTCAATTATACTCTTTCAAGAGTTTTACATCCCCTGTCACCCTTAAGACCAAGGTAAACATCAATCAAATGTAACTTTTTTAATCTGTAAAAGATTGCACTGAGAAGTTATTTATGACTAACTGATGGTTAGGTCTATTTCTGAATGTCTGCTTTCTTGTAGTGACTATGGCCTCTCACTGTAACCCCAGGGAGGAATGGTAGAACAGACCCCACACAATGACAGAACATATGCAGTGGTCCTGTGACTACCTCAGCTTGATTGCCTTACCCCAACTCTACTCCCACAGCAGAAGCAGTTGTGAGGACAAAGCAGGCATTAGATCTGCAGCTTCTTGTTTTAATCTCTTAGGCAACAGGCCTGATCAAAATCAAGAACATGCTTATCAAAACTGGGTAGTGTTTTACACAATACAAAATATGTTCATTCATTTTTTGTGGCATTCATATAATAACCAATGAATAGTTTTAACCCAGTTTTATAAACAAGGAAACCTTGATTTCACATGATTAACTGACCTGTACAAACTGACCAATTTCTAAGCTGAATCCAGTTCTAGCACCAGAGATTCTGCTGTGTTTGGTGGCTCCATACTCTTTATTTCTTCTTCATGTGCTGTTTTTCCGTAAAGAGTTAATGATTGCATTGTATGCCCTCCCCTCAATTATTTGCTATGGAAGACCATAGGAAAAAGACAATGCTAGTTTCAAAAAGAAAATCTTATGTTTTATATATCAGACAGATAAGTGAGGTGGTGAGAGTTTTTTGAGCAGGATTAATTTTCTGCTTTGCCTCAAGTAGCATAAGAAAGACTGATTGGCCTATAGAAGGTTGGCAACAACAACAAAAATTATAATCAGGGATGTCAATGATCTCTCATGGTCCTGTGTACCAGATGCTGTATTCCATAAGTGCTTCACACATACTATTTCTGATAGACTGAATTATTAAACTCACTTATTCATTCCTCTCCCTGCAGCCTTATGAAGAACTGAATACTTTCCCACCCCTTAAGTTTAAGCTTAGTCACATGACTTACATGACCAATGGGGTGGGGTGAACAAAGACATTAATAGACAGCTAAGATTTCCCTCTGTGTGTTTGCCATTGTCACCAAATAACATGCCTTGGTAGCCCAGTGATTCCAGAAAGCGAGTAGCACATGGAATAGAATCACCCCAGACTGCCTGCATCCCTGAAACTTGAAGCAGAGCCACTCAGCCCCATCCTCATTGTATGACCCTGAGTGTGGAGGTGTTTGTTATACAGCCTTATTAAACAACTGACTGATACACTATTTCAGCCCTCATAATAACCGTTTCAAGTGGGTGGGAGTAACTCCATCTTTTAGGTGAGGAAAGCAAGGCTTATCAATGTTATATAATTTGTTAAGTGTCCCATAGCTAGTAGCTGGAAAGGCCCAGGATTCAAAGCCTGAACTTATCTGAATCCAAATCTCATGCTTGTAATCACCATACCACCCACTTCCTGATGATAAGGATATGTTTGGTCATAAAAACATGTTACATGCATAAATGATGCTAAGTCAGAGAAACATTGCTTCCATATATTTTCATCTGGCAGATGATGCAACTGAGATTCAGGTAGGTACAGTGATTTTTCCTAAGGTCTCAGAGCAAGTTAACGTCAGACATTGTTTCTATGGGTAACAGTTGCTTCTGATTCAAGCATTTAGAAAGCCCAGATTTAACCCATGAACCCTCACTTGAGAATCTGGCAAGCATATCATTTTAAATACCTACCTGACTATGATTCTCCATCACCGCTGTCATATTACTTTATTTTCTAGTTGTATTCAGAGCCCTCTGCAGATCCTTCCATTATGCATGTAATCCACACAGTCTCCTTACATGAATTAGGCAGAATATTTAAACAGGAAGTGCAATGAAAGCATAGACCAAGAAGCAAGTAGATAAATCTTCAAATGTGTGCTGCTCACTCTCTCTGCACGATGGCCTCAATACTTCCTGGGCTAATCATATTTGAGGCCAAACAGCATACCCCAGATCACAAACACCTCTCTAGACCACTGCTGGTTTCTCATAGAGTGACCTGCTCTGAACTCCTGACAACTGAACTTATCAAATGGGGATGGTTGTGCTTTGATATCTGGGAAATTCTATATACAGTGAAATGAAATTCTTAGGAATACCTTATTTTTCCCAGCTCTTCTCTCCCAGCAGTGGTGACCTAACTGAAAATAATCCTTCTAAACCAAAAGAAAAAAGCATGTGGCTCTCTGTGACTCCCACTCATGCCTGGAACTTGAAAGATTTAATTTTATCTCTCATTTAGTGACTTATAGAAATTGGGACACTAAGATGGCAGCTCAGGCTTCTTTAGTGGAAATATCAAATCCTATCCTTTTGATTGTTTTGTCATGTAATTTTAAGTAGAAGCTTTGTACTATCAACTCTATACTAGTGATAAATCCATCATTTCATCATTTTTAAGCAGCACATCACTATCCAATTGATTGGATGCTGCTGCCCTTACCTATAGGATTGGAAGTTTAAAGGAAACTTGTGCCCAAGATGGTGCTGGTCTAAGTGTTTGCTATAATCTCTCAATCTATCACTTTTTGAGAGTCTTTGTATTAGCTTTCTATTGCTTCATGGAAACTTACTACAAAGTTAATGTCTTAAAATAACACATTTATTATCACAGTTTCTGTGAGTTAAGAGTCCAGAGTTTAACTGGATCTTATGGTTAAAAGCTGATAAGGCTTCAGTCAGGGCATCACCTGGGCTTCATTCTCATCTGGAGGCTCAACTGGGGAAGAATCATTTTCCAGGCTTATCTATGTTGTGGGCAGAGATCTTTTCTTTGCAACCATAGAACGCATGACAGCTTGCTCTTTCAAGGCCAGCAGGAGAGTGAGACCTAGTCTTCGTGGAGTTCATGTGTATATCATACCGTAACCATTAAAGTGATATCCCATTACCATCGCCATATAAGATAAGGTAACCATGGGTGGGACATACCATCACCTTTGTCATGTAATACAATGTGGAAGTGACAGCTTGTCACCTTTGCCATATTCTATTGGTTAGAAGCAAGCCACAGATCCAACCTTCACTCATGGAGAGGGGATTACACAAGGGCACGAGCACCAGGAGATGGGAGTTATTGAGGGATCACCCTAGGGCCTGTCCACTCTGGTCCCCAGTGGTCCCTCCCACATGAAAAATGCACACAGGAGTTCCAAAGTCTCATCTCATTACAGCAGCATCTCAAGATCCAAATGCCTATCATCTAAATTGGGATTAGGTACTGAGGGAGCACTTGGGTGTAATCTATTTCGTACAGCTGCCAGGGCACAGTTCCTCTCCATCTGTGGACCTGTGAAGCTAAAGAGATAAATTATCGGCACCCAGCCTTCCCAACATATAATGGTGGAATAGCAGAGGGTAATGTATAAAAATTCTAGTTCAAAATGGGGGATGGGGTGAGGTCATGGGGATGGAAGATAAAAAGGAAGTACTGATGCATGGCTGTTTGGAAATCCAGCCTAGCAAATGTTGGGAATTCATTAATAAATTTTTCAGGCTTGGGAATGGTCCTCAACAGTTTAGGCTCCACCCTCTGGGTTCTTTGTTCTGCCTCCATTTCTCATGGAAGGCAGCACATGTTTGCAGCCTTAGTCGTTTTATCAGTGTGCTTTCTACTGTCAGTAGAATTTGGCAAATCTGAAAGCCTCCTTTATTTAGTACCCTCTCTGTCCCTTTCAATACAAGTTGGCAGTCTTCCTAATGAAACAATTTATTAAGAACTTTGTAGACTTTGTGTGACTTTCACACAAAGTTCACTCCATTAGGTAAAAGTTCGCACCATTAGGTAAAGCCATATCCACAGATATGTTCAAGATAAACCCTCATGTTCCTTCACCTTCTGCTGGCATGACTGAGGAGCAATGTCCTCAGGCTTCCTAGAGGTTCTCTGGTTTGACTGAGGTCTGTGGAGCATACCCTTCACTTCTTAAAAAGAGTTCTTTGTGTAACATACTTTGATCTTTTGAACTTCCTGAGTCTTTAACAAAGAGTTGTGCAGTTACACACTCAGCCTCTTCTTTGGAGCAGTAGACTCCAAACTTTTTGGCATCAGGGACCAGTTTCGTGGAAGACAATTTTTCCATGGACCAGGGAAGGGGATGGTTTCAGGATAATTCAAATGCATAACATTTATTGTGTACTTTATTTCTATTATTATTACATTGTAATATTTAATAAAATAATTATATGACTTACCACTTAAAAAAAGCAGTATGGATGGAAGTGGTAAATGAAATAATTGGTTGGTCATGCATGGACTAAACATAAGTATCAGATTCTGACTTAAAGCCTGCCACCAGATGCAGCTATACAATTGAAGTACATCAACTCACCTGCCACTCACTGATAGAGTTTTGATATGAGTCTGAAAGCTACTGATTTATTATGATTTCTGCTCATTGCTAATGTTAATCTGTATTTGCAGCCACTCCTCAGCACTAGCATTACTGCTTCAGCTCCACTTCAGATCATCAGGCATTAGACTCTCATAAGGAGCATGCAACCTAGATCTCTCACATGCACAGTTCACAATAGGGTTCAGACTCCTGTGGGAATCGAATATCTCCACTGATCTGACAGATGGTGGAGCTCAGGCAGTAATGCAAATGATAGGGAGCAGCTATAAATACAGATGAAGTTTCACTCACTCACCCACCTCCTGTTGTGCAGCCTGGTTCCTAACAGGCCATGGACTGGTACCAATCTGTGGCCTGGAGGTTAGAAACCTCAGCTCTGGAGCGTACTTTCCTGAGAGTGAATCTCTTCATTTTAGCATCTCTGCCATCTAAAGAACATCAGATTTTTTTATCATTATAATTTTTCAAAGAAAAATTGTTCCCTCAATTTATCTCTCTTCTCTCAAGTTTTATTATAAGCAGAAAGAAAATATCAGAGGGTTCCTTCAACACTTTTCTTGGAAATCTCTTCAATGATACAGCCAAGTTTATCACTTATAAGTTTTGTTTTCCACATAACTGCAGGAGACATTGTTGCCAAACTTTATATAACAAAAGAGCCCTTTCCTCCAGTTTCCAGTGACTGTTCCTCACTTACTTCCAAGCCCTCACCATCAGCATCCTCAATGTCCAGGTTTCTATTAAGACTCTGTTCGTGGCAGTTTAGGCTTTCCTACCATGTTCCTCAAAATTCCTCCAGCCTCCACTCACCTGGTTACAAAACTCCTTCCACAATGTTATAAATTGAATTGTGTCCCTCTCAAAATTTGTATGTTGAAGTCTTAGCCCCCAGTGTGATTGTTTTTAGAGACATGGACTTTAAAGACATAATTAAGGTTAATGAGGTCATAAGGGTAGGGTCCTGGCCCAATAGGACTGGTGTCCTTTTAGGAAGAGGAAGAAGCTGGTGCAGTGGCTTATGCCTATAATCTCAGTGCTTTGGGAGTCTGAGGTGTCAGGATCACTTGAGCCCAGGAGTTTAAGGCTATAGTGAGCTATGATTTCACCACTGCATTCCAGACTGATTGACAGAGCTAGATCCT
>NW_007247738.1:372115-410235 GCF_000164805.1 Carlito syrichta | reverse complement strand
AGAAGAGAAGCAGGGAGGAAGAGATGTAAGAAGTACATGTACAGAGAAAAAGCCATGTAAGTGCATAGCAAGAAGGTGACCAGATATCTATAAGCCAAGGAGCGAGGCCTCAGAAGAAACAACCTGCAGTCACCTTGATCTTGGACTTCTAACCTCAGAACCATGAGAAATAAATTTCCATTGTTTAAGCCATGCAGTCTGTGCTATTTTGTCACAGCAGCCTTAGCAAGCTAATACTGACATGTTTAGGTATTTGTTTCAGCAGTTCTGTACTTCCAGGCACCAAAATCTGTATTAGTTTTCTATTGCTGTGTAACAAATTACCATAAATTTAACAACTTAAATCAACACACATTGGTTAATATCCTCATAGTTCCCTTGGGTTAGAAGTCTGGCCCAGCTCAACTGGGTCCTGTACACTACTCCAGTCTCACAAGACTGAAATCAAGTTGTCAACTGGGCTATATTCCCATTGTAATGCTCATCTGGGGAAGAATTCACTTTCAAGTCCATGTAGGTTGTTGGCAGAATTAGTTTCCTTGTGGCTCTGAGAGAATGGGGTATTGAGACCAGGAAGGAGGACTGGCCACAAAAGGATTTGTTAATGAACAGGCAACTGCCATGGGCAAGTGAGCCCACTCCTGCGAGGGACGCAAGTCCTGTGAGGAACCTTGGTGAGCACACCTCAGAACTGTCTCTGCAAGGATCAAGGAAGCTAGGGCATTTGTCCATCAACTCCATGTGTTGATGTGTCGTTGGTTGTGGGTTACTAATACAGATTTTGGTGCCAGGAGTTAATTCCCTTGCAACTCCATAATTGGTCAAGCATTCTCCAGGAGCCAGAGAATGCCTTCAGGTAGAGAAAGTCAGGAAACCTGCAGTATAGATAGAAAATGAATGCAGGTGACCTCGGGGTAGGCTAAGGGGATAAAGATGCAACATTGCTGACAATTGCTATCAGTATAATACCAGCTTTTATGTCTTTATCAACTATTGAATATGTACCTACTATGTTCTAGGCAATGAAGCTCTAGATAAAAACAATATTTGCTCCTTATCTCCATAAAATGCACAATCCAGTGAGGGAGATACACTTGTCAAGACAAATGAAATTATGATATAATAAATATTATAATAGAAATTAAGCATTTTTGTTGTGAAGTCTTGAGAACTAAATGACTATACTTCCTAGAAAATTTAGGGAAGGTATAATTCTGGATTTTATTTTTTTAAAGTATAGTCTTACATTCATGCCTAAATAGAAGGATAACACTGTATAAGAAAATAACTTTATAAAGAGGTAATGGCAGTGTCTTGCTTAAGAGCCTTCAGGAGCCAAACTATCCAGGATAAATGCAAAATCTTGATTCTATGCATTCCACCTATATGACATTGTATAATTTACTCAACCTCTGAGGGCTTCCATTTCTTTGTTGGTTAAAAGTAAATATAATAGCATACCTACTTCATAGGCTGGTGTGAGGATTGAACAGCTTGCTATGTGTAAAACATTAGCCATCACAAAACAAACCCAATGGTCACACATACAAAGTATGATGAAAATTGCCTTTTTAAAGGAACAGAACAACATTTTGAGTTTATTTTCTCTCATAATCAATAAAACAAAGTCTCCATCATTTTAGGATCATTGTTTGGAACAATTTATAGGTAACTCTCTAAGTTATATAAAATGCAAGTTCTCAGAGCTCTTAACTTTGAACAGCAAAACACCCCAGATCCCTCTCACTCAGGGGTGAGTTTCCTTTGGGCAGATGTCCAAGGACATCTTTCATCTCAAACCTGCAGGGTTCCAGGAAGCAGGAGGCAGAGAAATGACTCTCCCTGTGGATCCCCAGGTCCCACCTTCTGCCTCTTGGTCAGCAGCATCTTTGCCAGACATGCCCGCTGTGAAGCTGGAAACCCCAAGCCAAGTTCACTTCCTGAAAGCTGGAGGGGTGGGAAACAGAAGCGATCTCTAAACACCCAGGAGGAATGTGTGTAGAAACAGTTTTCTTCAAAATCGTAATGTCCTGAAATCAGATCCTCTTAGGTGAAGCACAAGGCTGGAGAGGAAGCTGAGTGTGATAAACTTTCTCCAGAAATGAAACCCTGTGGTGTGCTGAGCAGATATTTTCATCCACAGAAGCAAATTTGCTCCTTCTGAGAGTCATTTCTAAAAACCTTTAATTTTTTTTTTTTTTTTTTTTGCCATATGAGAGTAATACTTGTTCATCATAAGCAATTTAGTAAAACTAGGAAGCTGTGGAGAAAAAAGACCTGTCATTCCTCCACAACCTACTGTTGAATTTTGGTGTTTTTTTTTTTTATTACTTCAACACACATGCACACTAGGAAGAGCAAAACTGATGACAATATTTATGCAGTCTTGATTTCATTTTTCACCATTTTCTTGGTGGAAAGCTACCTTTTTAGTGCCTCAATAATTTTGTCATAGTACCTCCAGGTGGAAAAAAAAAGTCATTCCATTTATTAAAGAATTCAATCCCAAACAGTAAGTATATCCTAACAACAAATAATACATATAAATTGGAATGTTTAAAGACTTCAATTTCATTCTGAAACACTGAAGAAATAGGCAAGGCTGTTGGACACTGCATGACTTCTACAACCTTGGAACCAGGTTGACTACCACACCCCCATTTCTTGGTCCACATTGATTTTTCACACAGAAATTACTTTTTTTCTCTTTTTTTGGTCATGGCAACTGCCAGATACACAGCTTTGTATTTGATAACGTCATCAACAGGGAATTAGATCACACTACAACAGGCATGTAGTGTGATCTAACGTTGAAAGTTAAACTCCCTTTAGCAGGTGTCTGACAAGCTAAAGATTGCTGTTTCCTTGAAGATTTTAAAATATCCTCCACTCTCTTATGAGTTTGCTGAAGTTCCCTGGGATACCTTGGCTTAGTGTTTGGAAATTATGAACCTAAAGTCTCATCATATTGACTGCAATATTATTTTTAGTAGTCACATTGGGATACTATAAATGTGTCATGATTTAAAACCTCTCCTATTGTTGGGAATGTATATTGATTGCTAGTTTATTGTTATTGATAATTGTATTGTCTTCCAAAGGATAAGAAGTTACATCTTTTTTTTTTTCATTAATCAGTATTTTTTATTATGGTTTTGTGGGGTACAGTTAAGGGTTAGGTGTACAATTACCTTTCATTCAGGCACCCTGTTGATAAGAGGTGTTTTCCCATCCCCCGACAGATATTTGCTACTGTTAATTCCATCCCCCTCCCCACATCTTTTTATGTAAAGGTGGGATTTCTGAACGCACCACAATTACTACCTATCGTTATTTGGCCTATTTATACTCTTACCTTGCAGTTTCAAAGTCCAATTAGCCCAATTAGCTGGTGGCACCTGCAGTCTTGAATGCTATGATTTTTCACCTTCCAAATCCTATGATCTTCATGATTTTGTCAGGTTTCATAAAAATAAGCCTAAAACAGGAAACTATTTTTTTTAGCCCATCAGCTATGCTTCAGATTTTCAAGTTAACGAATCAAAATAAAGACGAGGAATTGATAAGACTGTAAATTAGCAAGAACTGGAGAGAAACTAAACTTTAGAAAGCACAGGAAAAAAACAAAGACAGCGTGAGGCATAGATAGCTGTGCACACATGTAGTCCCAGTTCCTGGGGAGGCTGATATGGGCGGAACCCAAGAACTGGAGGCTTCAGTGAACTGTGATTGTACCATGTCACTCCGGCCTGGGCAACAGGAGTGAGATCGTGCCTCTAAGAAAAAGAAAAGAAAAAAAATTAAGACAAAAATAATTACGAAAGTTTAAAAGTCTTAGTTTTGATAACTTCACACCAAAAACCTGGGCTTGGCACTGTCTCCTACTCCATGGGTGAGGATGGCTGAGCAAGGGAATGGTGCCCAGGATGGTGCGTGTCTCCTTGGCATGGTATTATAGACTGAGGTTCAGGTGTGAAGTTAGCTCTTCAGTTAAGGGTAGACCCTCAGTGGATGATATTCCCCCAGCTTTGAACTAGATCTACTTGCCTTGTAAAGTTGTTGTGTAGATGAAGTCAAATGAGAAGGTGGGGGACTTCAGGCTATGAGTTCTCTGCAAATATAAGGTGATGATAATGGCACTAAATAGCATGAAGGTGGTGGTGGTTGATGATGAAGGAGGTGGTGAGGAGGTGATGGTGGAAGCTGTGGAGATGGTAGTGACAGTGGAGGCAGTGAGTCGCTGTGGCAGTGGCAATTGTGGCAACAGCAATAGCAATAATACTTTTTAAAAACTATCTGGAAAGTCTAACTGTAAAAGGCTCACATCTATTTTATGCCCAGTTATAAAGTTCAGGTCCCAGCAAACCAACGTGAAGAATCCTTGCTGATAGCAGATTCATAATGTGTTTTTTTTTTCCCGTGGGACGTGAACTCACTTTGGAGTACAGGACTGGGAGTTAACAGTAGTAATACATTTGAATACATGTTAGCCCATTTAAGCATCACTATGTGAGGTTAGGCATTGTTACCCTCAGTTTACAGATTGGTGATTTGAGGCTCAGAGAACACAAGAGACTTGCTGAAGGTCACGCGATTCTCAAATAGCAGAGCTGGGACACACTCCTATTCAGCTCCAGAGCTAAGAACTTTCCACACACAAAGCAACATTTAAGATGACTGTTAGTTGCTGAGTTGTTGGTATATATCCTAATGTAGATAGATGAGAAGAAAACATGAGCCTTAGTTTCAACAAAACAGATAAGTTGAAAGAAGTTCTGTTGCTTTTATCTCTTTGTGTATGGCTCTGTAAACAGCATATAGTTGTTTAGTTTTATATAGTTTTGTCTTCATTTAATCAGATACTTATTGGAATAATTTGGTACATTTATATTTAGTATCAAGATGCATTACTTGATTTTATTTCTTCCATAGTAATACTTATATATATAATGTACATTGTTATTTTCTGTTTCATCTTATTTTCTTGGTGATTTGATCATGTTGCTTTTCATTCCATTCCTTTAACTTAGGGTTTCAGTTTTCCATTCCATAAATAGATTTCCTCCTTTCTGTGCTCTTGTGATCAGATACCTTATTTTTTTACTATATGTTGTGAACAAACTTCCAGCTAATTCCCCCAATAATATACATTGTATCCCCCCTCAAAATGCTATATGTCCTTACTATTTCCCATTCCAATAAAATGAGACTTAGAAAATTTTCATCCATTCTCTTCTTCCCACTCCTTGTGACCAAAAGACTTTGAAATACTTTTTAGAATTTTTTAACATTCTGTTTCAAGAGCCCTTATTTAGCAATTTCATAATACATCATTCCTAGACAATTGTATCAATTTAGAATTAATTCTGTATAGAGACAGAACCAGAGAGAGAGTCAGACTGCACACCAAGTGTGCTACTCAATGGGTTTTTTCCTCTTCCCCTGTTAACCTCATCTCCAGGTCAATGTCTAGAGCAGGGCTGTCCTACAGAATTTCCTGCAGTGGTAGAAATGGCCCCTAGGGTAGGCACAAGGCACGAAGAGCTCTGAAGCTCTGGAAATATAGTGAATTATAAAATATGGTGAATTATTAAATATAGTGACTCAGGAATTGAATTTTTAATTTTAATACATTTAAATTAATTTACATTTTAATAGTCACGTATGTCTGGTGGCTACCATATTGAACAGGAAAGATCTAGATCATTTGTTGCTTGGATAGAGTCTTGACTTTGGCATGATCTCTAAAATGAATGTGTGGATATTTTGTTTTCTTAATTCTTCCATGGTTATATACATAACTGGTTTTAATTTTTCAGGTAAGTGAATTACATCTTGGTTGAGTATAGGCTTTTCAGTTCTTTTATTTCAGGTTGGGTTCCCTAGAAGCAGAGCCTGAGATGGAGATTATTGTGCAAGTGATGTATTGAGGGTGAGCTCTCTGCTTTCTGGACATGTCTATGACAGAGGGAGGGAGGGAGGCTGGTTAGGACCGAAGAATAATCTGGGCAAAACTGTGGTTTCAGTTAGAAACTAGCCTCAGCCTGATCCCACAGGGAACTCTGGTGTTTGAATGACACTATGAGGTTCTCTCACCCAGAGACAGCAGTTCTGACTTTTTATGCCTTTATTTATTTATTTATTTTGAGTCAGGGTCTTGCTCTGTTATCCAGGCTGGAGTGCAATAGCACAATCACAGTTCATCACTGCTTCAACCTCCTGGGCTCATACGATCCTTTCACCTCAGCTTTCAGCTTTCTGAGTAGCTGGAACTATAGGGACACATCATTATGCTCAGCTAAGTTTTCAATTTTTTTATAGAGTCGAGATCTTACTGTGTTGTCCAGGCTGGTCTCGAACTTCTGGGCTCAAGTTATCCTCCTGCCTCAGCCTCCCAAAGAACTGGGATTACAGGTGTGAGCCACCGGGCCTGGCCTTATTGCACTTGTCAATCAGTCATTGGCTGAGACCATCCCCAAAGAAGGGCCTAACTTCCCAGACTGTGCAGGGCAAGGCTGGGAGTGCTTTCCGGATAACTGTGGGCAGTGCTCAAGAGGAGTGGATGGTCATGTGTCATTAGCCCCCACACTCAGCCCCAAGGAGCGGGGATCTGGTCAGGCACCAACAGTGTGGACTGCAGGACTTCACTTCTTTGAGTGTCAGGTTCAGGTGTGGTGTTTAGATGATAAGCCCACTGATATTCTTGCTCTTTCTTGCAAGTATATAAGAGTTTTTCTTCGTTCTCAGAGTGAAGGAATTTTCCCAGGGTATGCCTAGGTAGATCTTTGTTTGTTTTGTTTTCAAGCAAGTCCAGTAATAGTTTTTCTTTCCTGAAAGCATGGAAGAGTTTTCTTTATTCTAAGAGTTAAGGAATTTTTCATATACTTAAGTGTGTCTTTCTTTTCCCTTTTCCCTCCCTCCCTCCCTCCCTTCCTTCCTCCCTCCCTCCTCTCTCTCTCTCTTTCTCTCTCTCTCTCTTTCATCAGACCTGCCCTGAACTCAATAAAACTTTTTAAGCTGCATACTCAGATCTTTGGTCCAGGGAAATTATCATCTATTATTACTAAATTATGTCCTCCGTCTGTTCCTTTTTATACTTCTGACACTCCTATTATTTTGCATATTAAGCCCCTTTTTCTCTCTCATGACTTTCACCTCTTTGTATTTTTGCAGTTTTTAAGGCACTTCTTCTACTTGTCAGTCTCTGCCACATGTCTCAGCAGTGACCATCTCTCTTCAGTCCATGTGCTGAATTGCCAAGTTCCAGACACTCTCTTTCATGCCACACTTGAATCATCGAAGATACTCTTCTTTCCTTTTACATTTAAGTTGTCATCTGTCTCTTCTAGTGGCTCCATTATGCTGGGCACAGCTTTAAATTATTCTGAGCCATTGTTCTCTCTGGCTGCTGAATTCCATTAGTTGAAATTAAAAAAATATTCAGGAATGCCAAAAAATGTATACACATTTTAAGTATGACATTGACTCAAAAGACATTAATCAAATGAATGCTAGCATCGCCATATGACAAGCGGGACAGGCAAGACAAAGAAAATGGCAGAAGCATGATTGAAATAATGTCATACTACATGTTGCTACCAAAATTTAATTCAACTTCAAAAAGTAATAGTAAAGATAACATCTCTTAAATTATGTATACTTTTTTGGCACTAAAATACTATTCTAAATATATATTACTAAATATTAAATGATATTATTTAATATATATTATTAAATGACATTTTAAATAGCATTTATTATTATTATTGATGATATATTTGTTTTCTCTGGCTGTTTTCTTTCTGTGAGTGGCAGTAGTCCCACGATTAGTGGAAGACAAAGTGGAGTGTTTATGGGATCAGTGGTATAATACAGGTATATTGCCTACCACCCACTGAAACTCGTGAAGAAATCCCCTCTCTTCCTCCACCATCTCATACTCTCCTGGACTCTGCATATCATCTTTTCAGTTCTGCATTGGCTCTCTGAAGGCAGGAGGACCATGGTGCCAAAGTCCACCTTCTTGGGTCCCTGTGTCGCTGTGGGCCACATTCTTCCCAGGACCTCCCCCTGCTTTCCACCCACTCACATCTGGGGCCCAGGTTCTTCCCCAGCCTGGCAGAAGCAAGCCTACCTGCTCTCTCTGCCAAGACGTCCTCAGCACCCAAGCCTTGCTGATGTCCAATGGCCCATCAGCCACAAAAGCCACTTGGTCAAGAGATGTGTACACAGGGGGATTGAACATGGAGAAGGGAATGGTCTGTGGGTCTTGATGGTCTCAGAATCCTCCTTCTGCTGTCTGCAATCCTTCTGAAGTGACCTGAATTCAAATGTCCATTCTTCCATTTCAGGTCACTTTGTTTCAACAAGTGCCTGCCACGTGCCAAGCCCAGTGCTGCATGCTGGGGATACAGCAGGAATTAAACAGGCACGAGTTCTTCTTTCCAGGAACATGTACTCCACAGGGGAAATAATTATCAGTGCGATCTAGAGCTATCATATAGAGAGTTGTAAATGGGCAGATAAAGGGTGTGGTGGAAAGGAGCGTGCAGTGATTCACATTTCCACTCTCACCTTCCCTACCCACCTTGTTCCAGCAGAGTCTCCTGCCATGTTATCTGCTTGCTAAGGTGGCAGTTCCATTCCATTTCATCCTTGGACAATGTTTAACAAGTTGCCTCTGAAGAAAGGTGACCGAGAGGATGGAGAGTCTGGAACTCAGGCCATTTGATGATTAGTGGAGAGCACTGGTGCTCCGTCAAAGATGCAAGGGGTGGAAGTACCCAACAGCTAGCTTTCTTCAAACCCTAAAGGACTGCCTCATTGGTGAAGAATTCAGGGTCCTCTAAGAATCCCCTGGAAGGAAAAATAGGAAAAACTAAGTAGGGACAGCACAGAGAGACCTCAGTGCTGGACACATACTAGAGCAGGACTTGGAAACAATGTATGTTCCATGGCTGTCTTGGAACGTAGTGAGCTTCCCGCCATTAGGAATGTACTGACAGCCTGTCACAGCAGACAGGGTAAGAGAAACAGTCAGAAGACTGGAATTTGGGGAGTTTGTTAGGGATTTAGTGTCTGAGAGGTGGGAATATTGGAGGCAGTGGAAGGGGGTAGGAGAAGCATGACCAGGGGTCTCAGCTGTGTCCCCTTCAAGGAGAAGTGAGAAATAAATGGAATTGTCAAGTCCCAGGTGACACCCAAGTTTCCTAAGTTCAAATACAGCTACAGCCATGTTTTCTTAAGTTTTTCCTCTAAACTTTGTTTTTTTTGCTTCTATTTTCTCTGATGTACCAAAGGTAAAACAACAATAAAGAATATAATTTGGGTCCAGGTGTCACAACCCTTTGGAAGGCCAAGGCGGGAGGATTGCTTGAGGTCAGGAGTTCAAGACTAGCCTAGGAACATAGTGAAACCTTATCTCTACCTAAAAATAAAAAAAATTAGTTGGGTATGGTGGCATTTGACTGTAGTCCCTGCTGCTCAGGAAGCCAAGGTGGGAAGATTGCTTGAGTCCAGGAGGTCAAGGCTGCAGTGAGCTATGATCATGCCACCGCACTCCCGCCCGGGTGACCGATCCCAACTCAAAAAAAAAAAAAAAAAAAAAGAATCTGGGAGAAGCCTGTCTCTACCTTCCTTGCCTCCTATCAAAATCTCCAGTCCTGAAACATATGCTATGTTATGAACATGTTCATGCATCTAAGCTTTTCTTTAATTTCCTTGTATGTTCTACTTATAGTACGGTGCCTGTCACCCAGCAGGTGCTCAGTAAATATTTGATGATTGAATTAAAACTAAGTTACAGCTCATAAAAGTTGATCCTATCTATTAACATATGTCTCAGCAATGACACTAGGCAGAGGATCTTAAAATAGAAAATGGTGTGGCCACGTGCAATAGAGCTGTAGTTTTTTAAATCTCATTAAAATGTAGTAGCCTGATAAAATTTGGGAGGTAACTAGTGTTTTTTCATCCATGAGCACAAAGTAACTTTAAACTCATCTGTTGGAGTTGTGTACTCGTAGTGTTGACTGTATCCCCTGCAGCTTCATCTGACACTTCGTGGACCTGTTCCTTTTCCCTTGGTAGTGGCCTCAAGCCTGTGTGTTTCTTAGAGTATGCTGCCATCTCCTGGCCTAGATGCCACATTACAAGTCTGTTGTCCTAATAAGTTTGTTTTTCGTTGTATTAATGTTAGTTCAATTGAATGTTAAATCGTTGTGTAATTTATCTTCTTCCATGGTGTGTCTTCAATTTTAGGACATAATTTAGAGGTTAAAGATAACTTTGATGCTTTGACAGCAAAACATACTTAAAAGTTTGACTTTCCTGTTTTACAGGATTTGGTACAAAAGTCGTTAAGAATCTGGATTCTTGGGTCCTAATCTCATCCCTATCAACTGAATAATTCCCAGTCTCAGTTTTCTCATTTTCAGTTAAGGACCTCACTGTGTCAGCTCGTTCTAATGTCAGCACATTGACTGGTATTTTTAAAAAACAAAATAGTCTGGGGAGAATACTCAAAGTATGCATTTCCTGGACCCAATCCCTAGAGTTGTGAGTCTGTTATTGAGAACCACTGGACTATCCCCCGTCCATCCCCTCATTGCAGATTCTAGTTTTGAATATATTTCATCTGGCTTTGTCAAGAAAAATGTCATGGCGCCCCCTAGTGTCTATGAACAATTTGTGCAGTTCATACTTAGCACCTAAGCATTGTGTGATGTTGAAGCTTTCATTTGTCAGGGATGCCAGTTATAAATGCAATCGAATTTGCATTTTCATTAGTGGAGTTGATGATGTATTGAGATAAACAAATGTTATGCCATTGACTCACTTAGAATCATTAGTTTGATCTCCCTTTTGATTTATGACATGGCCTTTTTCAGGATTCAGCTGCTGCCTCTGGCTTTTTCTGTCTGTATCACACACTATTTCAATAGTCCAGGGTTTTTCAGTTCTCTCTATTTTCACACAGCTCCAGGAAAACCAGAATAAAGAATAGAAGAAAAGATTTTCCCAGAAGAAAATGACCATTTCGATCTCCTTCCTATTCCTCCTGGCAGTGTGTGACAGACTGCCAAGGAACTCAACAATGTTTCACCCACCCACCCCTGCACTTTTGTGCTTGGGATCTCACTGCCCACAGACTAGCAAAGGTTGTCAGGCTCCTAGGGAAGGAGGACTGCTTTGCTCAGGTCTCGCAACCTCTCAGGGCACCGCACCTCAATGTCTAACCCTGTTGTGCCATACAGTGTCCCTTTTCACGGTGCAGGACACAGACCAGCAGCATCCACATCCCCAGGAGCTTGTTAGATGCAGAATCTCAGGCCCCAGCCCAGACCTGCTGAATGAGAAGCTGCATTTTAGCAAGATGTGGGGGCTTGGGGTGAGGGCGTGGGATGCATGTACATTTTAAAGTTTGAGAAGCCTGACCACAGAGAACACAAATGGTTCTGGCCAAAGAGAACTCTGATTCTCTGTCCAACATGCTTATCTTTGCTGTGTTCCCAGCTGCATAAAATGGTCTGGAGGGGTAAGCGTCAGCCAGGTCTGACTTTGGCATCAGAAAATGCCACTTACTACTGATGTGATTTGGCCTGGTGCCTCTGTCTCTCTGTGCATCGAGTTTCTTGTCTATAATGTGGGAGCTATAAGATTGACTTCAGGAACATGTTGTGGGCTAACACATGTAAAGAATCTGGCATCATGCCTGGTTTGTGATGATAAATATTAGTTCCTCTCTCTACCCATCCCCTGGGCTTCATGTGGTGATTTTGAAAACTGGCTGGAGTTTCTGTTGGAGCGAGTGTCTACCTTTCGTCCTCTCGACTCAGGACAGGCTGGTGACTCCCTCGTCACCAGAAGAATAGAAAAGAGGGGATGCTGCGGGGCTCTCAGGATAGGTGAGGAAAGGCCACACAGCTTCCTACTGGTTCCCTTAGGATGCTGGCTCTGGGGGAAGCCTGCACCATGTAAGAAACCCGCCATGCTGGATTTCTTTCATAGCTCCCACAGACATCCAGCTGAGCCCCAAGTTGGTAGTCACCAGCACCTGCCGGCCATAGGAGACAGCGTCTTGGCCATCCAGGGCTTGTGCCCAGCCGACATCTGACTGCAGTGACAGGCAACTGCCCAGCAGGCGCCCTTCTCAAATTCCTGACCCACACAATTATGAGCAACATAAAATCGTTGTGTTGGGGTCATTTATTATGCAGCAATAATAACTAGAACAAACTTTGGCTTGTTTTTTTTTTCATTTATTCCTTCAACAAAGGACTTGCTCTAAGTCAGAATTCAGCAGGTTATAGCCCACTGGCCAACTCTAGCCAACCATCTGTTTTCGGGGGTTTTGTGAGTTTTCTTTAATAGACTTTATTATTGTTAGTGCAGTTTTAGAATCACAGCAAAATTAAATAGAAAGGACAGAAATTTCCATATATCCTCCACCTTCACATATCCACAGCCTCTCCCATGATCAATACCCTGCCGGGCAGTACATTTGTTACAGTCAGAGAGCCTCCACTGATACATCATTATCACCTGGAGCTCATGATTTACGGTTCGCT
Source organism: Carlito syrichta (assembly GCF_000164805.1). Taxonomy (NCBI): domain Eukaryota; kingdom Metazoa; phylum Chordata; class Mammalia; order Primates; family Tarsiidae; genus Carlito; species Carlito syrichta. The sequence continues at coordinate 397,666 of NW_007247738.1, read as the reverse complement.
TTCGGTGTTGGACATTCTATGGGTTTGGATCAACGTATGATATGTATCCACCACTGCAGGACCAGCAAGAGTTCTTCTGCCCTAACATCCCTCTGTGTTCCACCTGTTCATCCCTTTCTCCCTCCTCAACCTGGGTATCCTCTTCTTGGTTACCTGACTTTTGCCTTTTCCACTTGACAGAGTCATATTGTTGGAATCGTATGGCATGTAGTTTTCTTCAGATGGTTTTTCTTTAACTTATTGATATGTATTTACATTTCCTTCATGTCTTTTTCATGGCTTGATAGTTCACTTGTGTGTGTGTGTATACTCACATACATTATTACCTAGTATTATTTTTAACAAACAAATTGATTTGTTAGATCAATTAAGAATAACAAATCAAAAGTTTTTATTGACTGGGCGTGCTGGCTCATGTCTGTAATCCTAGCACTTTGGGAGGCCAAGGCAAGAGCATTGCTTGAGCCCAGAAGGTCAAGGATGTAGTAAGCCCTGATCATACCAGTGAGTCATGATCACCTCTGCACCCTGGTCTGGACAACAGAGTCAGACCTCAACTTGAAAAAAACAACCACAAAAAAGTCTTATTTTTCTTTCATGTATCCCTTCTTTGATGCTCTTCCTCTTGTCATGTACATCTGAGTTTCTGACCTATATAAATTTTTAATCTCTTGAAGAACTTCTTCTTTGTTTTGTTTTGTTGAGTTAGAGTCTCACTCTGTCACCCAGGCTGGAGTGCAGTGGCACACTCACAGTCAACCCAGCGTCGGCCCACTGGGCTCAGGCGATCCTTCCGCCTCAGCCTTCCAAGTAACCAGAACTACAGGTGCACGCTACCACACCCAGTTAGGTGCTGCTATCATTTCTTACAAGACGGATCTACTGGCAATTAATTTCCTCTATTTTTTGTTTGCCTAAGAAAGTCTTTAACTTTCCTTTACTTTGGAAGGATAATTCCACAGTGCATAGAACTCTAAGATGGAGGAGTTTTCTTCTCAGCACTTTATTGCATTGCACTCTCTTCTTGCTTGAGTGGTTTCTAAGTAGTCAGATATAATTCTTAGCTTGGTTCCTCCATATATAAGGTAGTTTTCTACTTTGGCTGCTTTTGGGATTTTTTTTCCTGTATCTTTGATTTTTCTGGAGTTTGAAAATGATATAGCTATGTTTGGTTTTGCTGACATTTATCCTGTTTGGTGTTCCCTGAGCTTCCTAGATCTATACTTTGATGTCTGAGTCTCAGTCATGATTGTTTCAAACATTTCTTCTGTTCCTTCTTTTTCTCTTCTCCTTTTTATATTCCCACTAAACGTATGATATAATTTTTGTGGTTTTCCTACAAAGTTAGACTATTCTTGGCTAGCCAGTACTATTTATTTCCATTTTTTTCTCTTTACTTTTTGTTTCGGTTTTCGATGTTTCGACTGAGATATCCTCAAGCTTGGAGATTATCTCCTCTGCTGTATCAACCCTATACATGAGCCCATCGAAACCATTCTTCATTTCTCTTAGTGTTTTTAATCTCTAGTGTCTCTTTTTTATTCTTCTTAGAATTTTTATCTCTCTGCTTGAACTGCCTGTCTATTCTTCTGTGCTGTCTACTTTATCCATCGAATCCTTAGCATACATATCATGGTTGTTTTAAATTCACAGTCTGATAATTCCAACATGTCTATGATAGCTGAATCTAGTTTAAATGCTTGCTATGTGTCTTCAAACTGTGTTTTGCCTTTTAATATGCCTTGTAACTTTTTCTTGATAACCAGGCATGGTGTACTGTGTAAAAGGAACTGCTGTAAATAGATCTTTGATAATGTGCTTGCGTGGGGTGGGGGGGGGGAGAAAGGGTTCAGTAGTCTCAGGATCACGTCTGGTAATGTGTGAGGAGGTGAGGAGGGAAGGGTTCTATAGCCCCATGATAGCCTCTGGTTATATGTAGTGAGGTGAAGGGAGGGGAAGTGTTCTATAACCCTGTGATCACCTCTGACTATGTGTAAGGATGCATGGTGAGGATAGGAGTTCTATACTCATGATCGCCTTTTGTAATGTATGGGGAGATGGGGAAGGGGAGGGGTTCTCTAGCCCCATGATCACCTCTCATAATGTGTGAGATGTGGGGAGAGGAAGGGTCCTATAGCCCTGTGGTCACCTCTGGAAAGGTGTGGAGAGTTTTGGAGAGGGGAAGGGTTTTATACCCCTGTGATCACCTCTGGCGATATGTGTGGAAGTGTGGGAAGTATTTCTACAGCCCCTGATCACATCCAATAATGTGTTGGGAGGTGGGGGAGGGGAAGGGTTCTATTATCCCATGATCACCACTGGTCATGTATGGGGAGGTGTAAGGGGGCGGGGGTTTCTATAGCCATGTGATCACCTCTGGCAATGTGCAGTGATGTGAGAGGAGGGGAAGGGTTCTATAATCACATGACCACCTCTGGTAATGTGTGGGGAGGTTGGGGAGAGAAGGTGTTCTATAGGCCCAAGATCACCTCTGGCAATGTTGGGGAGGTGGGGCATGGAAGACTTCTCTAGCCCTGTGATCACTTCTGATAATATATGGGGAGTTGTCGGGAGGGGAAGGGTTCTATAGGGACCCGTGATCACCTCTGGTAATGTGGGGGGGAGATATAGGGAGGGCGAGGGTTCAGTAGCCACGATCACCTCTGGAAGTGTGTGGGGAGGTGTGGGAAGGGGAAGGGTTCTACAGCCCCATGATAACTTCTGATAATGTGTGGGGAGGTTAAGGGTTTTATAGCACCATGATCACTTCTGGTAATGTATGGGAAGGGAAGGCTTCTACAGCCCCGTGATCACCTCTGGTAATGTGTGGGGAGGTGAGGGAGTGGAGGGGTTCTCTAACCCTTTGATCACCACTGGTAATGTGTAGGGAGGTGTGGGGAGGGAAGAGGTTCTACAACTCCTTGATCACCTTTGGTAATGTGTGAGGAGGTGAGAGGATAGGAGGTTTTCTATCGCCCTGTGATCACCTCTGGTAATATATGGGGCTCCAAAGCCCTGTGACCACCTCTGGTAATGTGTGGGGAGGTGTAGGCAAGTGAGGAGTTTTATAGCCCCATGATGGCCTCTGGAAATGTGTTGGGAGTTGGGGGAATGCGTTCCATGACCCTATAGTCTGCTCTCAGTCTTTCTTGATTCCTTGATCAGGAGTGTGGACTTCACAAGTGCTTCTCAGTTTCACCCCTCTTAGGTGGAACAGGCTGCGACTGGGAACTAGAGTTGGGTTTTTCTCTTTCCACAAATAGGTTTCTGATGAAGTAACAAACAATTTAGGCCCTGGAAGTGGAGTTTCTCTGGAGGGAAAACCTTGTTAAGAACAAAGTGTTCTGATGCATTTCAAAATGGTTTATTTTTCCCCACCTCCTGCCAGAAACATGAAGGAATTTTTCTCTGATAGTCACTGTGAGCACCTAGATGAGCTCCTACAAGTAAAACTCACTAAAGTATAGGTGCCCCCTAAGACTGGACCCTCCTAGAGTTTTTAAATTCCAGACTTGTCCCCACTGAGACTTCAGCAATTTTCTGTCACTTGTTGAATTTCCTACCAAGTCCTGGGTTCCAGGACGATTCTGCTTATGCATTTCTGCCATGGTAAGTGGTGGCTCTCTGTATCCTCCTTTCTGTCCTTCCAATTTTGGGGAACAGTTTGCCATTCGACCTTACTTCTCTGACAAAACTAAAAAGAGTTCTTGATTTTTTTCAGTTTGTTCAGCTTTGACCTTGTTAAGATGGAATGATGACTTCCAAGCTTCTTATGGGTGAGACCAGAAGCTGGAAGTCCCATCTCTTTTGTATATAAAGTTTTATTGGAACACAACAACACTCATTCATTTATACATTTTCTATGGCTGCTTCCAGGCTGTGACAACAGCATTGAATAGTTACCAGAGAGACTATGTGGCCTACAAAGTTTAAAATATGCACTCTCTGCATGTTTACAGAATATTTTTGCTGACCTCTGTTTTAGATAATAGGGACCAAATAACATGTAAAGCCTGGTCCAGAGCTCTATGTTCTTTTGCCACCCCATGCAAAGTATGTTTTTGTGGAGTATATAATCCAGGGGTCCTCAAACTACAGCCCGTGGGCCACATGCGGCCCGCCAAGGACATTTATCCGGCCCACCGGGTGTTTTTGCCGCCTTAACTTGTTACAACTAGCAGTGACAAATATGGAACCGGACATTGACCATCTCATTAGCCAACAGCAGGCCCATAGTTCCCACTGAAATACTGGTAAGTTTGTTGATTTAACTTTACTTGTTCTTCATTTTAAATATTGTACTTGTTCCCATTTTGTTTTTTCACTTCAAAATAAGATATGTACAGTGTGCATAGGAATTTGTTTATAGTTTTTTAAAACTATAGTCCGTCCCTCCAATGGTCTGAGGGACAGTGAACTAGCCTCCTGTTTTAAAAGTTTGAGGACCCCTGATATAATCTAATGAGGGGGAGATGCAATAAAAGCTAATAAACATCAGGTGGCGATAAATGTTACAAGGGAAGATAAGGTAGAGAAAGGGGAAAAACGTGACAGGGAAGGGCATTAGGCTGGTTGGGAAGACAAAGTGACATTTCAGCAGAAATATGAGTGGGGTGAGGCACACTGCTGGGGGTGTCTGAGAAATGTGCTTTCCAGACAGAGTGGACATGCAGCAGATGCATTAGGATCTGCACCAGGCCAGGCATCATGAGAACAGGAGCCAAGTGTCAGAGTCAAGGGCAGGGCAGCCCTGGAGGACTCTGCAAGATGCTGAATATGGGTGTTTCCTGTTTGTTTTGCTGCAGTGTTTAATTAGCACTTGTCCCTGGAGCATCTTCCATGATGGGCCAGACACCCTGCACCCTCAGGCATGGGGTAGCAAAAGAACATCTGTTTGAAGACTGTAGAGAGAACAGAAACAGTGCTTTTCAGCATGGGTTCCCTGGAGGCAACAATTCCTGTGTGAAAGATTTACAAGGAAGAACTGGTTGGGGGGGGCGGGAAAGAGGTAGGAAAGGGACAAAGCCAAGCAGTGGGGCAATCTCAGGTAAATTTCCACCCTCAGCCTGGTCCACGAGGAGCTCTGGAGCATAAATCACACACTGGAGCTTATTTCTTCTTGAGGTAAGGTGTTGAGCTCTCACATTCCCAGATAGGGGAGGAAAAAACCTTTACTCTCCTAGATACTCTTGATGGGGCTCTCCAAATTAGACTGTTGAAAGATAGGTTAACAACAACAACTATAAAACTAGAAATGTATTAACATGTACAGCTGGCATGCATGTGGGAGAACTCAGTGATGAGGATCTCAAAGAGGTGATCGGAACTGAGGGTGTATATAACATCTTAACAAAGATCAATAATTTTGTAGAGAAGTGGCAAAACAAATAGAAAGGTGTTTTGACTTTTAGGGATAGGAAGGTAAATGGACAGGGAGATGAATATGAATGGAAGATAAGGATAGTTAGTAAGGTGTGTTTGTGTGAACTCTTTCTGGATAACCCTCTTATCTGTGGTGACAGGGTTGTTATCTTCTTCCTGGTACAGGAGTTTGGGGCGGGGGCACCTTCACAAGGAGACTTTATGTTCTGCTTTCAGGCAGATAGGGAAGAAGCAGAAAACCCACCCTGAATCCGCTTTTTCTCCATTGCCTTCTGCTCAAAGTAATCTTTGTTTTAGAGTGACGTATTTTGGGGTGGGATCCTCTGAACGCCTTCGTGGAAAACAGCAGTCATTGGCTGAGGGCCATGCTCCAAAGGTCATGAGGCATCAACTCCTAGGCGTTGCTGGCTCTCTGCCTACCCAGGCCAACCAACCCCAGTCGTCCAAGCACAATCCTTTGAAGATGAGCGCCTTAGTTGGTTCTTCCTACAATAACAAAATACCTGAGATTTGGTAATGTATAAACAGCAAATATGTATTTCTCACCATTCTGGAGTCAGGACGTTCAAGATCAAGGTGCTGGCAGGTGTGTCTGGTGAGGGCTCAGTCTCTGCTTCTGAGACGGAGTCTTGAACATGGAAGGGCAAGAAGTTTAAAAGGGGAAAAGGCTGTGTCCTCACATGGCAGAAGAACGGAGGGGGAAAGGGCCCAGGTAGCTCCCTCCAGCCCTTTTATAAGGTCACTAACTCCATTCATAAAGACTCCACTTTCATGACTTAATTACCTCCTGAAGGCCCCACTTCTTAATATTATCACACTGGGGTTTAAGTTCCAACATACGAATTTTTGAGGGACACACACATTCAAACATAGCAAAGAGTTACAGGTATAGGCCATTAGAAACAAAGCACACAGAAGCCAGAGGAGGGAACACATCTGCACAGTTAAAGAAATCTAGGTGAACCCAAGCAGACTGTCAACAAGGAAATACCTCAGGGTCTTGGAAATAGGTGATCATCTTATATTTGCCTATTTGTAATTCACACTAAAGGCCTGTTTGCTATTTGGTTCAGTATATTGAACACATGATTTTAAGTAAGAGTGCTGCCAGCACACGGCACCAGGCAAGATCAGTTCACAGTCAGGGAGGGAATGGAGAAACAGCACCAGCCCAGGCCCAGCCATTTTGTTGGGGAAAGCCGGGAAATACAGCAGAGATAGCCAGCAGCACAGGACCGTTGTGGGAGGCCACCAGGGCAGCCTATAAGGAAAGTGTTTGATAATAGTCTGATTACCTGGAGAACACAGGCTAATTCTTCCATTTCTTTGATGTCCTCCACTGTGGCTAGCCCACTGAATAAACTCAATGTAACAGCAATTGTGAACTTCATGAGTCCACTATATACATTCACTTTTGTGTCTAGCCATGTGATTTCAACTTTTATCACCAAGATACTTTCATAAAGATGCCTTAGGCACATACAGTTGCTTTTATCTTTCTTCACACCAGGGGGCAGACTCGAGTCTTTTGAAATCTGCTGTGTGTTATTCATACCAAACACTGGCTGTCTAACGTAAAACAAAACAAAACCTACTCCATTGGATTACCTCAAGGAGAAATTACTGTTTGGCATTTTTCCTGTTCCACCATCGTGTGCTGATTAGAAACCTCTGTAGAATAGATTTCAAAGTGGGGCCTATCCCTCTGTCCTGTCTGTTGTTTCTTTTAATTCCATTTGAGAGCAATTTGGAGGATCCATTTGAAATTTAAACATACTGTCTATGCTAAAGTTCCACTAACTAACATCTGAAAACACAGTCTTCAAATTTCCAAAGCGAAAAGTTTGCCAAAATTAGTCCTTTTAAATGTTTTGTTTTGCTAGTGTAGAATCTCTCAGGATTGCATGACCAGTGGCCAAATGCAGAAAAGTCCTGACACCATTGCCTCTGTAGCTGTAACTACTGGCAACTGAGGGATGGCATCAGAACTCCAGAACCACCCCTGGTAGACTCATCTGCCCAGCCTCTCCTTTTTAAAAAAAAATTATTTTATTTTGAAGATGTGGGGAACAACTCAGGATTAGGTATACAACTGGTCATGTACAGGTAAAGTTTGGGCCTCCCTTTGGTCTCCACTTTGCCTGGTTTGAGGTCAGGTACCCTTATTAATGTTATGTACCCCTGCCTCCCCAGGCAGTTTCTGGCTACTGCCAATCCCTTTCTTATGGAATTATGGTAAACGTTCAGGGTTCACTTATGAGTGAGGACATGTGGCACTCAGTTCTTTGTTTCTGTGATGAATTACTGAGCATGATAGACTCTAAATCCATCCAAGTTGCAGCGAAGTCCATAATTTTGTTCTTTTTTGTGGATGCATAATATCCCATCGTGTCAGCCTCTCCTTAAACACGGGCTTCTCAGAAGGAAAGGGACAGTTTGCATCTATGCCCTCTCAGTTCTTTTTCGTGTTTTTGCTTGGGAAATATCAGTATTTGCACACTTATGCTCTGCCCTGTGCTCGGTTATGTGGGCCCCGTGCAGGGTTAAACTGTGATGCCTTTGGTTTTCATCAATCTGGGAAGTGGCGGCACTAGTTCAGTTGCTTAGGACAGCACAAATGAGATTGCAACTGCGGGTGACATCTTCATTTGACTCCTTCTTGTGACTCAGACACTACCTGCAGGCAGCTCATCAGCTTGCAAATTAGAGCTGCTGACCTAGGGCTGGGGAAGCAAAGGCATATCCTTCTTCATTACTAGTGAGACCACGTAGGGCGTGATCCCTCCCTGCCCCAGCGTCATGTGGCTGCCAATACCCCGTTAACAAAGCCCAGGTGTCTGACTGCAGAGGGAAATGCTTCTCTCCTCCTGGACCCACCAGGGGTTGAATGCATGTGTTACAGATCACTGGTATAACTTAGTGAAGAAACATTATTAATCCACTCAGTCTGCAGATACCTTGCTTTATTCTTCACCGCAATGAATATCCTCCAGTACTAGGGTTTTCCTCCATTACTAGAATTTTCCCTCCATTTCTGGAGTTCTGCCTTCCTCCTTTTTCATTCCTGTTTCCATTCCCAGCAGCATCAGATGAAGGAGCAGCAGCTGGACAGTTTAATGTATTAGGGTTGTCAGGGCCAATCTATTGCCAATAATAGAACACAGTTGAACTAGACCTGTCCGGCAAAGCACATTTAATCTAAATGATTCAAAGAGTGTTTCAGCAGCTTCCTATCAATTAATTTATTTTAGAGTCCCCCCATTAATCTTACTTTTAATTTCAGAATATGTGCACATTGCACACACGTTTCTCTTTTTAAAAGATCCTGTCAGCTTGGGTTGAGAAGATATTTGAAATTTAAAGTATTTGCCTCAGATTTTGAAAATGAGATAAAAAATCAAATAAAAAGACATTACTTGAGATCATGGGTCTCTGAACTTTGCATCCCACAGAGACAACAGAAGATGGGTCCTCGGTCCAAGTCTACCACAGGAAGGAACACTTCTGCTTCATGCTCTTGAACTGACTGACTGCTTTGAGCTTGGGGGTCCACTTGGCTAAAGCATTCACAGAAACTTTTCATTTTTATTTCAAATGCCTTAGTTATTTTCTTACTTTTCATTTTTATTTTAAAGCATCTCAAATCTACAGAAAAGTTGCAAGCATCCTATAAAGAACTTTTTTTCCTGAATCTATTGAGATTAATTTGCCAACATGACACTCCATCACCTCCAAAGACCATAATGTGTTCTTCCTACCTGCTGTAGACTGTGTGTACCCCCAAAATTCATATGCTGAAATTCTAGCCCCCAGTGTGGTGATGTTTGGAGGTGGGGCCTTTGGCAGATGATTAGGTCATGAGGGGAAAGCCCATATGAATGTCATTAGTGCCCTTTTGGAAGGAGCTACAGAGAACTCCTTCACGTGAGGTTATACTGAGAAGATGGCTGTCTATGAACCAGGAAGTGGGCCCTCACCAGACACTTTATCTGCCAGCTCCTTGATCTTGGACTTCCCAGTCTCCAGAACTGTGAGAAATAGATTTCTATTGTTTCTAAGCCACTCAGTCTGTAGTATTCTGTTAAAGCAGGCTAAATGGACTATGACACTATCAAAAAGATGCATCTTCCTCATAGCCATATGCCACTATCAAAATCAGGACTTCAGTGGGTGGGGTGGCTCACATCTGTAATCCCAGCACTCTGGGAGGCTGAGGTGAGAGAATTGTTTGAGCCTAGGTGTTTAAGACCAGCCTGGGCATCATAGAGAGACCTCGTCTCTACAAAAAACAAAAAAATTAGCTAGGTGTGGTGGTGCACACCTGTAGTCCCAGCTCTTTGGAAAGCAGAGGCAGAAGAATCACCTGAGCCCAGGAGGTTGATGTTGTCATGAGCTGTGATCATGCCACTGCACTTCAGCCTGGGCAACAGAGTGAGACCCTGACTCAAAAAACAAAAAAAAACAAAACAAAAAAATCAGGATTTTGGGGTAGAGCACAGTGGCTCATGCCTATAATCCCAGCATTTTAGGAGACTGAGGTAGGAGGATTACTTGAGGCCAGGAGTTCAAGACCAGGAGTTCAGCCTGGGCAACATAGCGAGACCCCAGTCTCTACAATTTTTTTTTAAATTAGCCAAGCGTGGTGGCATATGCCTGTAGTCCTGGCTACTTGAGAGGTGGAGGTGGGAGGATCCTGGGAGCTCAGGAGTTTGAATTTACAGTGAGCAATGATTGAGCTATTGTACTCCAGCCTGGGCAACAGAGTGAGACCCTGTCTCTTAATAACAAAATGAGGACAGTAGCACTGAGAATTTATTCTTACTTATTTCTCAGGCCCAAATAAGGCTCTCCTGTTGCCCCAGTAGTGAATATCTAGTTGAAAATCACGTGTTGCATTTCGTTGTTATGACTCTTCAGTCTGACTGATCCTGGAATGGTTCCTCAGCCTTTCTTTGTCTGTACTGACCTTGACACCTCTGAAGAGCACTGGGCAGGTATTTTGTAGAATGTCCCTCAATCTGACTTTGACACTTCCTCGTACTTGGTTCCAGGTGATGCACCTTTGGTAGGACAGTCAGAGAAGCAATGGTAGGTCTTCCCATTGCTTTTGGCCAGGTGACGCTCAGATGCCATGGGTCTCATGGCGGGTGGCACTTTGATCACTCAAGGAAAGTGATCTCTACCAGGCTTCTCCACCGTAAGGCTATTCTTTTCTCTTCTGTAATTAATAGGTATGGGAGGAGGAGGTCACTTGAGAAGGTGACCTCTCATTTTTAAAACATCAACCAGCAAAAACTTTTTTGGATTTCAAATTTTAGCTGATTTTCTGAAATAGGTTGGCATTCTTCAGCCTTTGTGTTAAGGAGATGCACAGAGGGAAGTTAGCTCTTGGTGTCCATGGGGGCAAAGGCCCCAGAATGCCTAAAAACGAATGCCTATGCTCTCCCACCCCAAATTGTTAGAAGTGTTGATTGACGCTTAACATAAGCAAAGAAAAATGCACAAGTCATGAGTGTACAGTCCAACACATCTTCACAAAAGAAACACACCAGATCAAGGATCCCAACATTATAAACCCCACACCCAGCAGATTCCTACTTTGCGCCCACTCCCATTCTCGATCTTCACCAAGGGTAACAGCTCTCCACCGCAGATTTTTGCCAGTTTTGAACTTTATTTTAATGGAATTATACAGTATCTGCTCTGTTGTACCTGACTTTCATTGAACATTATAATTATGAGGTTCATTCTTACTTGTGCCATCATATGCGATCGTAGTCATTGCCCTCCTAGGCTACCATCTACATTTAGGGTCTTTTATTCCCTCATTCATTCAGTGAACACCTGGTGCTAAGCCTGAAGAACTTTAAGCAAGGTGACCAGCAATGGTAGTTATGCCTTTGGTCATCTGGTCTGTCTATATTCTCTTGAAGTTTAACTCAGTGGGAAAACAATAATAGTTGTCCACAGTGTATGAGGTCTGACAATTAAGTTCGAGAACTCATTCTAGAAAAAGTGCTATATACCTCATTGCTGAATATCACTATAGTTACCTTTGAAGTACTCCCCTTGGGAAGCTATGCACTGACACCAGCAGCTAGTCTGCTCATCAAAGCAATTTTGTAACTCTTTTTCTGGAATGGCCTTCAGAGCAATCATTTGATGTCCTGAATGTCATCAAAATGTCTTCCTTTCAGCATATTCTTTATCTTCGGGTAAAGAAAAAAGTCACCGGGGGCCAGATCAGGTGAGTAGGGAGGGTGTTCCAACACAGTTATCTGTTTACTGGCTAAAAATTCCCTCACAGACAGTGCTGTGTGAGCTGGTGCATTGTTGTGATGCAAGAGCTCCTTCAGGATCATTTTTGCATGCACCTTTCTCAGGCCAAGATTTTCAGTTAAGATTTTCCTAACTGTTTATTTGGTCTGTTATGCTTCTTATAGTCAACCAATGATTTTTAGGCATAATCTGATGGATTTTTGCAATGTTTTTTGTCAGTTCTGCTTGTTACTGGTTGTCCTGACTTCTCTTCATCAGTGACACTTTCTCTCCCCTCAGAAAAATGTTTAATCCATTTGCACACTCCATTCTCCATTTTCTTCGTGGTATTTTGCCCATAAACATGAACTAACATGTCTCAGATTTCACTTCCACACTTGCCAATTTAACAAGAGACTTAATGTATGTTCATTGCTGTAATTCAAGCTCTGCTATTCTTGCAATGACACACAGAAACATGCAACAACAGTAATGAATGCCACTCAGCAAGACACCACCACAGGGTAACACAGACATAGCTGTGAGACACTGATATGCCAAGGTTGTGAAACCTTACCAAGGCTGGGTTCAGTGGCTCAGCCTATAATCCCAGCACTTTGGGAGGCCTGGACGAGAGGATTGCCTGAGCCTGGGGGTTCAAGGCCAGCCTGGGCCACTTGGTGAGACCTTGTCTCTATAATAAATCATTAAAAAAATAGGCTGGGCATGGTAGTGTGTACCTGTAGTTCCACTACTTGGAAGGCTGAGGTGGAAGGATTGCCTAAACCCAGCAAGTCAAGGCTGCAGTGGCTGTGAGTGTGCCACTGCACTCCAGCCTGGGTGACAGAGTGAGACTTCAATTTTTAAAAAAAGAGAAAGAAATCTTACCAAGTTGTGTTTACAGTGCTTGCACCATGGTAAGTTTTCAAATTTAATTGTCAGATATCTTTCACTGCACCAAGAGACAACACATACCCTGTCTCCCTGACCCTCCCTCCAATCAATCCAGCAATATACCATCGTCTCTGTTTTAAAGAAAAAGAATCTGATATCTACAGAGAGGCTTCTGCAGTATGCAAAAGGCCTTATAGTCAGCAGTTGGCAGAGCAGATATTTAAACCTGCATCTGTCTCTGTGCAAAGCCCCCTGTAGCTGCCACGGAGATGTCCTGCTTCACATCCCCTGCTTCACATCCCCTGCTTCACATCACCTGTGTTTACCTGCAGCTTTGGTGGACTGATCTCTTTTTTTTTTTTGAGTTGGAGTCTCACTTAGTCACCCAGACTGGAGTGCAGTGGCCGCTCCTGGCCACCACAGCCTCGACCTGCTGGGCCCCGGTGACCCTTCCGCCTCAGCCTTCCAAGCAGCTGGAACTACAGGCGCGTGCTACCACACCTGGCTAATTTTTTGATTTATTGTAGAGATGAAGTCTCACCAAGTTGGCAGGTCTCGAACCTGTGGGCTCAGGCAATTCACTCACCTCGGCCCCCCAAAGCACGGGATTACAAGCTGAGCCACTGAGCCCGGCTGAACTAATCTCAAACACACTGACAGCTTCTTATCGGCTCTGTGTCCGAGGCCTTATTCTGTCTTGACACATCTGCCCAGAAATGCTAGGGAATTCATGCTCCAGAAATAATTCTTAACCAGAGTGGGAAGGAAGTTGTTGGATAAATACCCCCACTTCCTCATGTGTTGGTGAGACAGTTCTCACATACATTCCACATGGCCCCTCAGGAGGTCCACTGAATTGCTAAGACCCTGCTGCCCATCACAGTAATCGGCTGTTCAGTGTTCCCACCCTGGGTTGCTCTTATTTCCATGGTATTTCCATGAGTCCTTCAACTCTTATGTGGCTTTCTGGAGTCTCCTCCCAAAAAATAATCCACACTAAAGTCTTTCCTCAGGGTCTGCTTTCAGGAGAACACAAATTAGAACACCTGTTCTTTCTTCACTACCTTGTACTGGGGTACCCAGTGCTTCAGAGTAGGGTAGCATTTGAGATAACACCCCTGCGAGGAGTTGAACAAGCAGCCCTAGGCATTTCCTCCCTGACATAGGATGCCTGGCCTTCAGCATTCCATGCCCCTCTAAAAGTCAAGACAGTGTCAACATAACCAGCCTCGCTTTTCTCTCCAAGTGAGTGTCTTAAGGAGGGAGGAGAAAGAGGTGTCATGTTGGTGTATGTGGGGGAGGGGAGGGGAAAAGGGGAAGGGTAGATCAGGTTAGAAGGATTCCCAGAGAAGGAGAATCATCAGAGGTTACAAGTTTGGATGCCATGATTTGAAGAGGGATTTATAGCCAGGAGCAAAAGCTTTGGATCTGGAGACACCTGGCTTAGATACTGGACTTCTCCACTTAAAGCAGCTTTATGAACTTGACTGAGTACCTTCCTCATCCCTCGGTTTCCTCATGTTATGTGGTGATCATAAGTCTGTCAATCTTATAGGATTGTTGAGTGAATCAAATTTGAAAATATATGTAGTTAACATAATTGTTAACATTTCTATAATGTTAGGAATGTGGATATATCAGCTGAGACCTAGATTTTCCAACCAGATGATCTGAGTTCATATACACAGCTTTTCTAGTTACTGGCTCAAGTCTCAGTTTCCACAGCTGTAAAATGGGGATAACAGTGCAGACTTCATAGGGTCATTGTGGAAATAATGCACAGAAAGAGAGAGAGAGAGAGGAGAGAAAGAGAGAGAACGTTGAACATGTGTATAGCACTATAATCTAGAAAAATAACTTGAATTGAGATGCTGTCTGGAGCCAGGAAGACTCAGTTCTGAGGTATGGATCCAGACAGTTTGGCTGACAAACGTGCAGCAATGAATTAGCTGATCAAGGAGAAAAACATGAAAAGGCTGTCCTGAATTTTCATCTTGGGCAGTAGTCGTGTGTGAGCTGGAGATCTTCCAGGGATGTGCAGAACCTTCAGTTGCCAGAAGGTGCTGATTCTTCAGTTTAAGTAGGGCAAAACTTGGAGCCTTCAGGAAGTGAGGTAGAATGAGTAGAAGGAGTTCACAGAAGCAGGAGGAAGAAAATAGAGGAGGTGGAGTTGCCACAGATCAAGAAAATGATGACTGCCTCCTCCCTGCTAGGTAAAACTTGGTGTGATAAAATGTGCTTCCTGCCCACCTAGAAGCACTTCCCAAGAGAGGCCAAGAGTGGTGACTTCGCTCCCTGAGAGCTCCATCTACTCAGAAAGCCACTGGGTCATTGCACAGGGAGCCTATAGGAGATTTGGCCATTTTCTACTCTACAGTCTATGATCCTTCTCCTCCAGGCCGCCATACCTGCCAGCTTGCTATACTTTGTGTTCCTTCTGTGTTGAAAATGGTCCTTCCCAGCTTCCTGGGTTCTGTGCCAAGACAAAATGAGGCAAAATAAATCAACTTGGCTTTCCCAACAAAGTCACCTCTGTCTCAACCATCTGTGACTTAGAAGAATAGGAACTAAAATGCATGAGTGATGATGACAGCTTATTTTTATTTTGCTTGCTTGTTTTATTTTTTTTTTTGCTGGTTTTGTTGTTTTCTGATTAAAGAATCGATTGCATGAATGATGTTTTTGCCTGCTAAGGCACCATTACCTATACATTCAGGCAAGATGCGACATTCCTTGTATTTATTCCAGATTATTCCCTAAGAAAAAACTGAATAAAAAGAGGTTTGATAAAGAGGATCCTTTCTGTGTTTTGCTCAGATGCTGTGGTCATGATTGACTGGCTTGGAGTGGCTCTGAACCTCAGCTCTGTCAAATGTTGCATGTAATCCAAGCTTTTTACTAGCTACTGATGTAGCATGAAAAGTCCCGCAGTGCAAAATGAAAAGAATAGAGTGATCTGCAGAAAGAACCTCTAGATTCTCAGGAACTGACTGACAAATCAGCCTGAAGCTCTGGCCATAAAAATGACTAATGCATGACAGGTGAGCATCTGTAGTAGAGACACATCCCAGACACCAAGGGGCCCTGCTCATCTAAACACAATAAGGCTAGCCATGGGCAGCATTATTCCCTGGGTTGTTTACTAGGGAAGTGAAAAGCAGGGCTCTGCGTTCAAACATTCCTGGAGTTTAATCCTGAGTTCACCACCACATTAGTCAACTCTGGTTGCAAAAATACTACATAAAAAACAACTCCCCAGATTTTAATAGCTTGTAACAAGAAACATTCCTTTTCTTGCTCATGGGTCTGCGGGTTGTTGGGGTTACTCTCTTTTGAGCTTCAGGTCACCTGGAGTTGCTGCAGGTTTTAGATAGGGCTTGGGTCTATTCCAGATGCCTATTTTATTATTTTTGGACCAGCAACTACTCAGTTCAGGAGTTTTTTGTTGTTGTTGTTGTTGTTGTTGTTGTTGTTGTTTTTCATGGTAGATGGCAGGAGCTCAAGGAACCAGGCAATCTGCATAATAACCTCTGCTTTTGTCAGTTCACCAACATTCCAATGGCCAAAACCAGACACTTGGCCAAGCTCAAAGTCAATGGATCAGGGATTTGTACCTCACGTACTCTACTGGGGGACACTAAAAAGTCACAAGCACTGGGTGGGAAGTATCATCATTACAGGGTGGGAGGGAGGAATTGAGACAATATTTCATCTACTACAACCACTGGAAAGCTGTGGAACTTTGGGCAGTTATTGTAACATTTTTTCCCCATTTTTAAAATGAGACAATAATATTAATACACATCTCTGAGTGCTGTTGGAAAGATCAAAAGCGAGAGACAGATGGTAGTAAACAGTAGTGAATAAAGGGTAACAATTGTGACAGGACCCACCCTTTCTGCTTCAGACCTTGATTTGTCTCCTGATCTCTTTATTCCTCCATCCCAGTAGTACCTTCCTCCTTCAGTCCCTGAATTCTTGGAAGTCCTGCTTGGTTTCCTCTCACTTCCAGGACTGATTCAAATTATTATACTTACACATGAGGTCAGGGCAAGGGGAATAATATCTTTGCAGACTCCCCCTTGCATTTAGGCTGTAGGAAAGATAGATGGAAATCTGGATATCAGCTTTATTATTGTGAAGCTCCATTGGCTAAGGAGGCCTTGTGCAACTTATATGCATATAAGGGAGATCTACAAGGCTGATATTGACTCAGCCTGCTGCAGAGGGCATCAATTCTACAAACTCTCATCACTTGCCCATACTGGGTCTGAGCGAGACTCTTGACCTCTAGAAGAGAAGTTTTAGGTCCCTGCCACAGAAGAAGACACGGGGTATGCAGACAGAAACATGCTCCAGAAAAAATGAAGAGAAGGTCCTTCAAGCCATGCATGTGCCCTGACCCTTCTCCTTTTTCCCATGCCAGATAAGCCATGCTGCTCACTGTCACAAGCAGACAAGTGAGTAGGGGAGGCAAGAGAGAATAAAAGTATTATACCAGTGGACGATCCTTCAGAAAACATGAGGACAGGGAGAAGCAACTCCCTTGAAACCTGTTGGGCAACTGAGAAAGGTATTCTTTTGGGGGAAGCTTTCTAGCCAATAGAGAAATCAGCAGTCTTAATGTCAGTGACCTGGACTAATGTCAATAATAGAAATCTATTATCACAAATAATTCTGTGTAACAAAGCACTCTGAAGCTAAAGTGCTTAAAACACACTCCAAACTACAAAACACTGCTGAAAGAAATTAAAGAAGACATAAATAAATGAAAAGACATCCTGTGTTCATACATTGAAAGACTTAATACTGTTGAGATGACAATACTATCCAAAATTATTTATAGATTCAATGCAATCCCTATCAAAATCTCAGTGGTACTTTTTGCAGAAATAGATAAACGATGCTAAAATTCATAAGGAATTTCAAGACTATCCATATAGCCTTGAAGAAGAAGACCAAAGTTAGAGGACTCATACCTTCTGATCTCAAACTTACTTCAAAACACAGGAAAAAAAAAGTATGGAACTGGCATAAGGTCAGACATCTAGACCAATGGAATAGAATATAGAGCCCAGAAATAAATGCTCACATATACAGTCAAATGCTATTCCACAAGAGTGCCAAGACAATTTAATGGGGAAAGGACAATCTTTTCAAAAATAGTACTGAGAAAACTGGATATCCACATGCAAAAGCATGAAGTTGGACCCTTACTTATTTATACCTTGTATAAAATTAACTCAAGATGGGTCAAACACCCAAACATAAGAACTAAAACTATAAATCTTTTGGAAGGAAACATAGGGTGAAGGCTATGATGTTATATTTGGTAGTTATTTCTTGGAAAATCACAAACACCAAAAGAAAAAATATTGAGAAATTGGACTTTATCAAAATTTAAAACTTTGTGCATCAAAGGACACTATTAAGAAAGTGAGAAGTCCAGGTGTGGTGGCTTAAGCCTGTAATCCCACCACTTTGGGAAGCCAAAGCGAGGGGATTGTCTGAGCCCATGGGTTAGAGAACCTGGGAAAATTGGCAAGACCTTATCTCTACAATAAATCAAAAAATTAGCCGGGTGTGATAGTGCTCACCTATAGTTCCAGTTACTCGGAAGGCTGAGGTGGATTGATCGCCTAAGCCCAGCAGGTCGATGCTGGGGTGGCCATGAGTATGCCACTGGACTCCAGCCTGGGTTACAGAGTGAGACTCCAACTCAAAAAAAAAAAAAAAAAGTGAGAAAACAAGCCACAGAATGGGAGACAATATTTTCAAATCATATATCTGATAAGGAATTAACAACCAGAATATAAAGAACTCCAATAACAACAGCAAAAGTTACAACTTTATTCAAATACAGGCAAAATAAAGAAAGACAAAATTTATATAGATATTTCCTGAAAGAAAATATACAAATAACCAATGAATACAGGAAAAGATGCTGAAAATAGTCCCTGGGGAAATGCAAATCAAATCCCAACAAGATGCCACTTCACAACCAGTAGGATGGCTATTATAAAAATAATGTTTTATAGGAAAATAACATGTGTTTTAAGGATATGGAAAAATTGGCATCTTCATGCATTGCTGATCGAATGTCAAATGGTGCAGCTGCTGTAGAAAACAGTTTTGTGGTTCCTTGAAAGGCTAAACATAGACTAATCATATGATACAGCAACTCCACCCCTCAGTATATATCCAAAATAATAGAAAGCAAGAATCTCAAACAGATTCTTGTGCACTACTGTTTACAGCTGCATTTATTTACAGCAGCCAAAAGGTAGAAACATTCCAGATGTCCCTCAACAAATGAGTGGATAAACAAAATATGGTATATACATACCGTGGAATGTTGTTCAACTTTTAAAAATAATTAAATTCTTATACATGCTACAACAGGAATAGACCTTAAAATTTTTTGCTAGATGAAATAAGCCAGACACAAAAAGAATAAACATTGTATGATTTCAACTATAGGAGGAACCCGGAGACAAGTTCGTAGAGACCGGAAGTAGACTAAAGGTTACCAGGGGCTAGAGAGAAGGGGCGTTATTGTTTAAATATTGTTTGTACAGAGTTTCTATGTGGGATAATGAAAAAGTTCTAGAAATGGATAGTGATGATTGTCATATAATATTGTGAATGTACTTCATGCCATTAAATTACACACTTAAAATAGACATACTTAAAATGGTAAGTAACATTTATACGTATATAAATATACACATATGTGTTGATGTGTATATTTTGCCACAATAAAATAAAGAGCTTAAAACAATACATGTTTATTGTTCCTCACAATTCTGCAAGTTGGCGTGTTGACATGTGCTCGGCCAGCAGTTCTCCGAGCCTCATCTGAGCTCACTCATGTGCCAGCTGCAGAGTTGGCTAGAGGCTGGCTGATCTGGCATGGCCTCAGCAGGAAAGACTTGTCTCTTTTTCTTGTGTCCCTCATCATCTGTCAGTCTGGTGCAGGCTTGTTCACATGGCAACTGGGCAGGGCTCAAAGCTGCACACTCTAGTCTTAAATAGGCATGATATCACTTTGGCTGCATTCTGTTGGCTAGAGCAAGTCATATGGCTAACCCCAAAGCTGGGGCAGGGGGAGGAAAGCAGACTCCATCTTTTGATGGGCAGAGCTGCGGAGTCACTTTGCAAAGGGCGCGTATATAGACAGGAGAGGAAAATTGGAACCATTTTTGCATCAGCCTACTCTAGTTTGAAATTGTTGAGAATGTGTCAGGACACCAAATGATGTACGGCTTACGTATCCTACCTAGGAGTTGTCTACATAAAGGGTCAGTGCTTGCTCCAGGAATTTAAAAGTGTAGGAAAGTATATACAAACTCCTGTTAGTACATATAATTTTTTCTCCCAGTGGTTAAACACCTATCAGATTATTTTTCAATCAAGCTGGCTACTTTGCAGACAGCACTTTGTAGGAGTTGTAACTCTTTAGAGCAGTGGAGACATGGAGAGAGCCTTCAAAACAACAGGATTTTGAAGCCACAAGGGAACCAGGCAACCCTCTCAGGACAGATGAGGACCATAGACCCAGAAAGGTAAAATGACTTGTTGAAGCTATCATAGTTGCCAATGACAGCACTTGGACCCAAACCCCAGACTGCCAAATTTATAATCCAGTGTTCTCTCTAGGATATGATGGTGATCTCATTTTCTCCAGAATATGTAAACCTCAGCTCAACCACCAAAGAAACTCTCAAAGCGAACTCTGCAGACCACCAACATTAGCCTCACTTGCGAGCTTGTTAGAAATTCAGAATTCCATGCTCCACACCAGACCTGATCCGTTGGAGTCTGTGTGTTAACAAGTTGCCCAGGGGATTTGTGTGCAGGGTCGAGCTTAATATACACTGCATTAGGGACACTGGTTTTCAACCTTGAATACTCACTGGAACTACCTGGAAGAGGTTGAAAACTACTATTGTCTGGGTTCTACCCCAGTCATTCTTATTTATTTACTCCTGGATAAAGTCTGGGCATATCGATTTTGAAAGCTCCTCAAGCCACCA
Source organism: Carlito syrichta (assembly GCF_000164805.1). Taxonomy (NCBI): domain Eukaryota; kingdom Metazoa; phylum Chordata; class Mammalia; order Primates; family Tarsiidae; genus Carlito; species Carlito syrichta. The sequence continues at coordinate 377,096 of NW_007247738.1, read as the reverse complement.
CTTTTTTGTAGTCTATTTCTAAGATGCTGAAGATTTTGGCAACTTTTCATTCGGTTTTTTCTTTGTGCAGTGGTCTAGTATTTTCTTTTCTTTTTTTGAGTTGGAGTCTCACTCGGTCGCCCAGACGGGAATGCAGTGGCCGCTCCCGGCCACCACAGCCTCGCCTGCTGGGCTCCGGCGATCCTTCCGCCTCAGCCTTCCGAGTAGCCGGAATTACAGGCATGTGCTACCACGCCCGGCTGATTTTTTGATTTATTGTAGAGATGAGGTCTCGCTGCCCAGGCGGGTCTTGAACCCGCGGGCTCAGGCAATCCACTCACCTTAGCCTCCCAAAGGCGCGGGATTACAGGCTGAGCCACCGAGCCCAGCTTAGTATTTTCTTAATGAGTAAATACAACCTTTAGAAGACTCTAACTGATGAACCTGCTCCATTGTCCTGGGTCAGATGTAGAATTAAGGAATTTATAAATTACTCAGGATTATTGAAATGTGTCTTTATAAGGGAGGAAGGTTAAATACTGGAACTGGTCATTGAGAAGAATATTTTAAAAACCTACTTTGCTCCCCAGAAGAAATGCCATTAATGTATGATGAAATTGCATATGCTAGAAATATGGCAAATTATAAACACAACTAAAGAGTGAGGCATGAGAAAAATGTAAGTCATGGAATAAAGAAAAGACAAAAAGGAGTATAAACACATAGACCTCATACATGAAATCAATAGTTAAGTTGTAAATTTGATTTTTTTAAAGCCTCTTGGGAATCCAACTGAAACAGTTACAATATTTCTATCAGTAGAAAAGGAGAATGAGAAAAGCAGAAATTCCATTAGGAAAGCAAAGGTTTTAAGTCTAATTGGTAAATAAATGTCTCATGAGGTCTCTCTAGGGGGTCACTGAATGACATAGTAAACCATGTCTTCAAGGGCATTCCTAGAGCAAAAGCATCCCTGGATTTCATTTGTTTCTTGTAGTATCTTTTAGTTAAATCTGTGGTCTTTATGTGAAAAAGCAACTGATGGAATACAATTTTGGAAACGGGAAAGCAAATGTTTGAGTCTCTTTTGGTGTGTGTGTGTGTGTGTGTGTGTGTGTGTGTGTGTGTGTGTGTGTGTGTGTGTGTCCCAGCTTTATCTAAGATATACCTTAAGGAAGGGGACTCTCCCTTCAACAAGGTAGCTCAGAGAGGAAAGAAGTGCATTGTCTCTCTGTGTTGGTGCAAAGGTTCTTACTGTTTTGTTAATATTCTTGAATGAGAGAACAGGATTACCCAGTAAACTCTTTTCAGACCCCTGCGTTTTGGACTTAAACTTGCCCTCTGAATTTTAATACAGTCATAATAGGATAAATATGCTCCATCAAGTCACTGAACACATTCTAGGATCATAATAAATACCTCACAGGTGCTGTCTGTGTTTTGAATCAATCATTTTTCCCTTTCTGTTTTGGATTACTGTTTCTCCTTCTATAAAACAAAACAAAAAATGACCCTACTAAGTTTAAGAACTAAAGAACATTTTTTAAAATGGTACATATATCTTAATATGTATGTATGTGTGTGTATATATCAGTGAATTATCTCTGCGATAAACATACGGTCTTATATGCACAGAGATAATTGACTGATTTTCAAAATCTCTACTGAATTGAAATAGTTTGGGTGTGAAAAGAGGACCTTGGGAATAAATGATCGTTGACCAAAATTAAGGCTGTTGAGGCAGAAATAATTTGAGAAAGGCTTATTGGAAGTGAAATGTGAGAAGTGACCCAGAAAGACACATCAACAAAGTTGAGTGTGTTCCAGAGTCTGTCACAAGTTGCAAGGCCTTTATAAGAAAGTTAGGAAAAGGGAGGGGAGTGTTCATACTCAAGTTGTCCTTTTCATTGTAGGCTATGCTACAGAGGTTACAATACTGGCTACAGATTGCAACATACAGGCTAAAATGTCTACCAGCAAGACACTCAGTGAAACTGTATGGTTCAGAAACAAATCAGCAAAGCTTCATGATTCAGAAACAAATCAGCATCCTTTTTTAATGTCAGTAGGTTACGCATTAATCAGTAAGCCAACAATTTGAGGAACTCAGATAAGATTCTTTACTCAGGGACAGGATGTTGCCATGAATCACAAGACTTTCCCCTGGGTAGGTTAATTTGGAAGCCTGCTAAATGTGACCCATAGGTTATCAAAGTCGAGCAGTGTTGCTCAGACTTCAATGTCCATATGAATGACCTAGAGATTTTGTCACAATGCAAATTGTGATTCAGTGGATCTGGAAGAGGCTCCTAACAAGTTTCCAAGTGATGTTGATGCTGCCAGTCTGGGGTGTTTCCAAAGCTTGGCTGCACAATGAAATCCCAGGGGGAGCTTTAGAAAGTACTGACACCTGGAATCACTAGCTGAGACATAATTGGTATGGGGAGAAGTCTTGGCTTCAGGAATGTGCGTCAACTCCCAGGGAGATACCAATGTGCAATTGTGTCTGCGAGCTACTGCAGTTGAAGTTTCCAGATGAAGCAGACTCTTTCACCACTTTCATCTTTGATAAGGACTATTAGAAGTTCTCAAACTGCACTCTTGAACTTTTCACTGAATTTCAAAGAGACAAAATCTATTAAATATGAACACATTGTATATGGACAGATAAAAAGATATTCCTGAGATAAATTAGTCTCATTTGCCCAAAAAAAGGGGAAAAAAGAAATTAGGAAAAGACTTGATCTTATTCTCTGTGTAGCTTATGTAAATCAGAGAAATGTTACAGAGTTGGTGCTTCTACTGTGCAGAAGGAACACGTCATAGACTTGCAGGTTTCTCTGAATGAGCCAAGTTAGTAGGTAGAGGTGCCAGTCTCCCCAGGGTGGGAATGGTAGAGACTGAGGATGAAAGGAGCTTGTCAACACTTTAAAAACAACAACAAAACCACTTTATGTTATTAGAGAGAAAAGGGGACGCTTCTGCACTGTTGGTGGGAGTGCAAACTAGCCCAACCTCTATGGAAAATAGTGTGGCAATTTCTAAAGGAACTAGAAATTGACTTCCATATGATTCCACAGTCCCCCTTCAAGGAATACACTTGGAGGAACATAAATCATTCTACAAAGCGACACCTGTTCATGCATGTTTATTGCCAATACACTTTTAAAAATTGTGTGTGTGTGTGTGTGTGTGTGTGTGTGTGTGTGTGTGTGTGTGTGTGAGTCTCACTCTGTCATCCAGGCTGGAGTGCAGTGGCATGCTCAAAGTCACCACAGCCCCGACCTGCTGGGCTCAGGCCATCCTTCTGCCTCAACCTTCCAAGTAGCTGGAACTACAGGCAAGCGTTACCAGGCCCAGTTAATTTTTGACTTATTGTAGAGACGACGTCTTGCCAAGTTGCCCAGGCTGGTCTCAAACCCTTGAGCTCGGGCATTCCTCTCGCCTTGGCCTCCCAAAGTGCTGGAATTACAGACTTGAGCCACCGTGTCTGTCTGCCAGTACTCTTAATAACATTAACAGCATCAACTCTTTGGCATTTGCTAAGAGTTGCTAAAATACTCAAGATGCAGGCCGAGCTCTATCTTCTCTGTACTGGGAGCGGTTCTCCTGCCACGGGCCCTCTTTTCCTATAAATGTACACCTGCTCCAAATTCATCTCTCCCGCCTCCTTGGTCAAGAGCACCTCTCAACAACTAAACTGACCACAGTCTTCAGGAGCTGAAATGACCAGAAACACCGCCAGATGAGAACCTCAGCAGCTTGGTAGTCTCATGTCCCTGCACTTCAATTGTCCCTCACCTCAGTTTCCTGTATGATTAAGAAGAAGAAGAAAAAAGATGCAGCTCTCTTTCTGATTGTGTTTAAGAGTTGGGATCTTCCTTCCTCTGACCATCCGCCCACCCACAGCCATACCTCACAACACCTGTTCTTCTCTCTTCCTCCCACCTTCAGTCTTTGACCTTGCTGCATTGTCCTTACCAATCGGTGCCCTCCTTTAAAAATCATCTACTAATTTAAATTGGAGTTCATCCACACACTAGTGCTCATTGCTACCTACTTGCTGTCGTCCATTCTTGGCCATTGCCTAGAAAACATCCATTCTGGGATGTCTCCTGCGTCCCACCTTTGCAGAAGCTGCCCTCAGGGTACTGCGTATTTGCTGAAAAAGTCAAGCAGCCATCTGGTACCATCCCAATGTATTTTGACAAAGGAATAATTTACATATAATAAACGTTACAAATCATAAATGTGCAGCTTGCTGAACTTTTGCATATGTATGTATTCACAGAACCACAACCAATATCAAGATATAGAACATTTTTAGCACCCAGAAAGTTCCCTCAGGCCTCTTCTCAATGAGGACCTCTTCCCTAGAGGTAGCTATTATTCTGACTTCCGTCACCAAGAATAATGAATGACTGATATCTAGAAATATTTGGTAAAGCTGACCTTAATATTTTATGAGCTTGGAAGTTTCAAATTTCGGAGCCATTTGGAAGATTTGGAGGCCAGTTTTTCTCTTCTATTTTTTCCATGAGGCATGCTTTTTTTTTTTTTTCTTTTGGTATCTAAAAGCAGTCAATTTCTGAAATATGAAGTACAGTACATAGTTACAGTACTGACTTTAAAATGTTATTTAACTGCCTAGCAGGTTTATTTTCAGATTAACAAGTTTGTTAACATTTGTTATGCCTCCAAGAGATAAATTCTCACATTGGTAAAGAGTGCTTGAAATGTCAGGTTTAAAAAAACACACACACACAAAAATAATTTAAAGCCGGGCTCGGTGGCTCAGCCTGTAATCCCACACCTTTGGGAGGCTGAGGTGAGTGGATTGCCTGAGCCCACGGGTTCGAGACCCGCCTGGGCGGCGAGACATCATCTCTACAATAAATCAAAAAATCAGCCGGGCGTGGTAGCGCATGCCTGTAATTCCGGCTACTTGGAAGACTGAGGAGGAAGGATCACCGGAGCCCAGAAGGTCGAGGCTGCGGTGGCC
>NW_007247738.1:345612-372095 GCF_000164805.1 Carlito syrichta | reverse complement strand
CAGTCTGGGTGACAGAGTGAGACTCCAACTCAAAAATAATAATAATAATAATAATAATTTAACACTTTCAGACTCTCAAAGGTAAAATTTTCTTGGCCGTATTTAAAATAAATGCACCTTGTGCTTTTGTAAATAGTCTGTAAGAGAAAGCAAATGATTTTGACCTTTAGTATTGCTTATTAGTGATTTTTCATTCATCATTTAATTGGTTGGTTTGTTTTTGTAGAGTGGTAGTTGTAATTAATATGTAAACTATATATTTGTTAGTTATTTACATTTTAAATTTCAAAATGTTGAGCAAATGTGATGTAGCAAGATGTTTCCTTTGTTACAGAGAAACACGTTTGAAGTTGCTCTAAAGGCTACTTATTTCAAAGAGTAGTCAACTTGTTTTCCCCAATTTCTATAAATTCTGAGTTTTAAGCATGCTTTATTTAAAAAAACTTTGTTTCTGCCAGAAAACCAAACACTTCATGTTCTCACTTATATGTGAGAGCTAAATGGCCACAAAGACAGAAGTAATAGGGAGTAGGGACACTAAAAGGGGGGAAGAGGGTGGGGAGGTTAGGATTCAGCAGTTACCTATCTGGTACAGTGTTCACTATCGGGGAATGGACCACCTGAAGCCCAGTCTCCAACAGTAGACAGTATTTTCATGTAACAGATGTCCCCTTGCACCCCCTGCTTCTAAAATAAATGAAACTTTGCTTCTGGAAATACTTTGTATTGTCCCTCCCCTCTTCCCACCCTTGGTCTATGCTTACATTCTTTTCATTGTATCTCAAAGTGGACAGCATCTGTCTGGGTGAACTTTGATTGTCCTTTCTACCCCTGAAAGTTTAAGTTCAGGATGCTGACAGGGTGTGCTATGTTTTTCCTGTTATACTGAGAGGAGCATTTGTACTAGATAGGAGCGGAACTTGCTTCTAGCTATTGGCAGAGTGACATTGGACAATTTCCCTAGCTTCTCTGAGATCCACTTCCTCCTTTGTACAACGGGGAAATAATGTCATACTTAAAGTCCTATTGGGATGTAAATGTGGGAAAACCACTTCTAATCTGTCTTGGTACGTGGTAAGTGTTTAATCCATGTCAGTGACTAGAACCTCTTTTAAACCAATTCATGGAATGGTGGCTGTCATTTCATGCATTAGGTTACAAATTGTTTAAAGCTCAGGTTACAAGGGGAATAGCATAAGGGAGGAAATGATACATTCTTTTTTTTTTTTTTTTTTTTTTGAGTTGGAGTCTCACTCTGTCACCCAAACTGGAGTGCAGTGACTGCTCCCGGCCACCGCAGCCTCGACCTGCTGGGCTCCGGCGATCCTTCCACCTCAGCCTTCCAAGTAGCTGGTACTTCAGGCGTGCACTACCACACCTGGCTAATTTTTTTTGATTTATTGTAGAGATGAGGTCTTGCCAAGTTGCCCAGGTGGATCTCGAACCCGCAGACTCAGGCAATTCACTCACCTCGGCCTCGCAAAGTGCAGGATTACAGGCTGAGCCACCGAGCCCGGCCATGCATTCTTATTGATGCCCATCATACCTACCATTGCCTAAGCCGGCGCTTACCACCCAACAAGATGCTGACCAGTCTGTTTCTCTGATTGTTGGTGCTTGAAAAGTCCTTTGAGAACAAGACTGAGTTTTTCCTCCAGTCAATTGGCTCACAAACTGAATTTTTCCAGAAGTGGGGAGACCTGTTTCATGTCTTCCCTACCATAGAACTGCAGACAGAAAACGAGGTGATGCCATTGGTGCCTTGTGACCCCATCCTACTGAGACAGCACATTCAGCTTTTAGGGAGGCTTGCATCCTTTTTGGCATAGCCCATGAATCAATTACTAGGAGAGTTGACCCTCCCCCCCCAAAAAATGGAACTTGTACAGCTGATGATACTCTAGAAGGGGTCAGCAAACATTTTCTATAAAGGGCTCAATAGTAAATATTTTATACCTCATGGGCCATATGGTCTCTGTTGCAACCCAGTCCTACCATTTCAGTGCAGAAGCAGCTATACACTATACTTGTATGTGAACAAATGGATGTGGCTGTATTTCATTAAAGTGTCATTTACAAAAACTGGCAGAGGGCAGGATTTGGCCTATGAGCCAAACTTCCGCTCAAGACTAGGACTGTCAAGTACAAATAAAATGCAAACCACAAATGAAAACCACATATTTAATTTTATAATTCTTAGTAGTGCATTAAAACTTGTATTGTTTTGTTAAAAAAAAAAACCACCTCAATTCTTAAAGACTTTTAAAAGGTAAAATTTTAGAAATCGTCTAATAGAAGGGACAGGTGCCCTACCTGACAACCTAAATTTGCTGAAGTAACCTGATATCTAATGGCTTAATTAGGAATTTTTTAGTGACCATAGAAAACTTTCCATTATTGCTAAAATGTTCATGTCTGACTGATTGTTTATAGCCTATATAAATAGAACCAAAGTTATAACCATAAAGTCATGCCAATTTCAAATAATTTTCCAAACAAAAAGCTAAAACCATCGCAGAGAGGAACCTTGGCCATGCCCTGCTTACACTCTATGCTGGTTCTTCCTTTGTAGGCAAAGCAGTTAGATGGAGCATGACTTGGTCTCAAGAGGAGCTGCTACCCAGGACTCGTGTGTAATGAGTCTCTGCCCATATAAATGATAGCCGTTCCCCTTCTGGCAGTCTGGTTTACCTGTCCTATATAAATGGGCCCAAATTCTAGTTTTTATGTTTCTTTTCTTCAGCATCTCTGCATTCTGGCCATCGTTGAGGAAGGAAGCACATGAATGAAGTGGGGCTGGCTAATCTAGGGTGACCTCAGCAGGGATGACTCCCCTCTGAGCCAACAGCTGGCTAGCCCAAGAATGTGTTTACCAGGGAGAGGCAGAGGAAAGAAGGCAGCCACTGGCAAGGCTTCTTGAACCTAGACTCAGAACTGGTATATAGTCACCTCTGTCACCTTCTTTTGCCCAAGCAAGCCATCCAAGATTCAAGGGCCAGGGACATAGACTCCACCACCTCCAGAGGCAAAGAACTCCAAAGCGACATTGCATTGGGAGGAGTTAATGGTCCTCTTTTTACAAGCAATCTATCACTGAGACCAATATCAACCCATAAGATTGGCTCCTGTGTAACACACTCTAATGAATGTGCCTTTTCTCACCACCCTGGTGTATTTACATCTCATCCTGAAATCCTGAAAAATAACACATTTGTTCATGTATAGTCATGCTGTCATTGATACTCAAAAATCAAGCTGAGATGGCAGTACTATTCACAGCTCCCGGTGCTCTGTCTCAGTCTTTAGGTCCTCAGTGTCATCTTCTCTATCCTACATTATCAGTGCATGTCTAGTTCATAACTCAGGTTGCTCCCCTTGGAGCAATGTCCTAGCCAATGCCAATTATGGGGAATTCACCTGGGCTCACTTGAGAGGATCACTGAGGTGAACTCTGTCCCTGCTTACTGCTTGCTTCTTATTCCAGGTCTGCTTTCTATTTCTGGGATCACTGTAAGCATTATTATGATGTTAAGGTAACTCCAACTACTATAACATACTAACCCTTTCTTCTCAGTAAATAAGTTCAACAGAATAGAGTTTCTCTCCCACTCACTCGTATCAAATGTGGGTTTTCCCAGCCAGAGAGTAGCCTTCTACATTGTCCCCGAGCAAGTAGAGTCCATGTTATGGTTCTGACATCCCTTAGAGACTAAGGATATCCTGTTAAATTGTCTCCATCCTGCCACAGACAGAAGAATAAACAGAAGAAAAGGTTTTTGTTTTGTTTTTGTGGCTTTGGCCTGAAAAGGACAACATATCACTTTCTGTTCATATTCTGTGGGTGAGAATCAGTCCCATGGCCCCACCTAGATGCAAAGAGTGCTAGGAAATGAGACCCTGTTGGCTGAGAACAGCTTGGCAGAAACAACTTGACACTATGGAAGGGGAGCACACAGATATGGTGGCCATACAGCATGCCTGCCACAATGATCAAAAATGCCAATACGCATGCCCACTGGTTTGCAAGAAGAGGGCTTTGTCTTTTTTCGTTTCTAATTTTCTTTAAATTGTGAAATATATGCCTAGGAAGATGTATCAGATGCCTCTTGTGTTCCATCTCGCATCTTTTAAGCCAGGCTTTTTCACGCCACCCATTGCGAGGCAACCTGCTGCTCACCTCAGCTACACCACCGACCTCTGCTTTTGAAAGTAGTGGCTTCTTTCCTGTCACCTATGAGGTGCTTGTGGGAGCCCCTTAGCCATTCAGACTGAGGAGATGATAATAGGTACATGAATGTGCCCACCTGCATTCAATTAAGTGGTGAATGCTGAGAGACAGTCTTCACAGCTCTGCAGAAGAACTGAGCCTCCTGTTGGCCACAGTAACTAACGTGATAAGGAACACACCCTTGAGCTGGCTTTCCTACCGTCACTGCTACACTGCTGCTACCCACAATGTTCCTTGACCTCACTTTCTAAAATAAACTACCCACAAGCAAGCCTTTGTCTGGGCTTTGCTTTGGGGGAAGCCAGGCTAAGACATGAATATAGCACATGTAAAGTTTAAAGAATAATGCCAAATTCTTCTACTACCCAAATGAAAAAACAAATTGCATAATTTTGTCTCATTCATCTCAGAGTACTCCCAAAGATAATTTTTGTTTAATTAAGTGGATGAATGAATGAACAGAGATACCATAGATCTCACTGCTATCTAGATGCTGAACCAGAAAATAGTAAGCAAATAATTAGTTAAATTTCCAACTACAGTACCTATGGTCTCAAGCTGACTTTAAACACAAATATACAACACTTCTGACAACACCGGTTGAACTAGTTGACGTCAGTCCAACTGCCTTACATTCCAAGCAGTAAGAACTCAGGCTATATACTGTTCACATTTGCTTTGCCAAATCAACAATAAATAGAAAGTCACCTTCCGGGATTATCCTCTTAAGTATCTGGTTACTAAATGTATTGGTATCATTGAGCTTTAGAAGACAGTGAAAATGGCAAACAATAGACATTTTCCAATTAACTTAATGAGGAAATCTTGATTTCTACAAAATTCATTAAACCTGACTTAGCTGTATTCTGCTTTCTTGTAATTTGTGTAAAATATAAGAGTATTCTTTGTTAGTGAAGAAATTGACTTATAGGATTCCACATGATTAATGTTATTACATACTTTGTTAAAAGGAGATTTTATGGTTAGAAGCCCTCATCCCACCTTCACTCTGAAATATTCTGCCTAAATTCTCTTATTTTTCCAGGGATATGTGTTTCTCAAATATTCACCCAATTAGCCTCAGCCACTGTGGTTACCAAAAATAAAAAATAAATAAAAATAAAAGATATACATAGAAAACTGAAAAAAGAAAATAGATAAAATTTCTATCAATAATATCGAATGAAAACATCTATTGACAATATTGAATGATATTATAAAATCCTTCTGAGTATTAACATTCCTACCCATAAGGATACAAGTATGTCAAATTGTCAGATCTGTTTATTTGTTGTTGTTATATGTCCAGGTGTTTCCAGACACGTCTTAATAAAAACAAGGGAGTCGGTTCTTTACAAAAAGGGTAAGCGTTTAAATAGGAGTTTAAAAGTAGATACTTTCTGGAGGGTCTTGGTTTATACTTAAATATAGGGATATTTGGCTTGTTGGCCTCCTGAGATGGGTTCACCCAGAAAGACAAAATGAAACACACTCTTGAGGTGCAGAGAAGATACTGTTTTGGAAAAAGAAATGTGAGATCTTATTAGGGCAAAGCTGTTAATTACACACTTCATTATTGTCAAGCTTAATACAGTCTGTGAGAGCAGAGGCACTTTTTCATCTCTTCTGCGGGAACAAGGGGAGACAGCTGTTCTCACGGACAGATCCATTATAGCTTATCACCAGCCAACAGCCCGCGGAAGGAGCACTATGAAATATGGCCCCTGTCACTGGGAGCTGAAGCAGACGCTGAGCTGGTCCAGGGTACAATGGAAAGACAATGAGAACCATGACTTTAAACTCAAATAGATTGGGTTGCTTTGATTTTTAATGCCTGGAGTTTCCACGGCAAAAAATTCACCAATACTCTTGCAGTTATTGTATTATTGATCTCTATAAAACTGCACAATTTTGCCTTAATGAACATCAGATGCTGGCAGTAATAAATAGCCATTCTTCTGTTTGGAATCCTGGTTAAACAATGTTGGAAAATTCTGCATGTTTGGATTTCGTTACTATGGCTTTGCCACTTAGGATTCCATAGAGTGAAATCCGTATCAGAAAAACAAATATTGCCTTTGTTGGTTATCTCCTTCTTTTCTTTTACTTTCTTGGGCAAGTCAACAATTTGTTTTTAACAAACATTTACATTATGTGAACCCCTGTGTGTTAACACTGAGTTATTAGTTTCATTGAAACAGAAAACATGCTATTTTTAAGAGTGATACATTTACACCTTCAACAAACATTTTCAAATGCTGAAAGTGAACATGAAAACCCAGAAAAGACTGTGCCTTAGTTAGAGCATGCTTTAGTTTGAGTTTTTGTTTGTTTATTTAGTTGGCCTTTAGGTTTTTTTTTTTTTGAGTTGGAGTCTCACTCTGTCACCCAGACTCCTGGCCACTGCAGCCTCAACCTGCTGGGCTCTGGCGATCCTTCCACCTCAGCCTTCCAAGTAGCTGGAACTACAGGTGCACGCTACCATGCCCAGCTAATTTTTGATTTATTGTAGAGATGAGGTCTCACCAAGTTGCCCAGGAGGGTCTCAAACCCTCGGGCTCAGGCAATCCACTCACCTCAGCATCCCAAAGCGCGGGATTACAGGCTGAGCCACCGAACCCGGCTTTTTTTTTTTTTTTTCAACTATAAGTAGATTAAAATTTTCTTCTTTCCAAATGTCTTCAACCACACCTTCACTTTTGTGGCACTCACATTTTATTCATCAATAACTCAAAGCTTGTAACTTAATAGTAAGAACATGGTACTAAGGCAGGTGTGCCAAAATGGTGAAATCTGTTAAGGTCATCCTTTTGGTTAAGCATGAGAATCATTTCACCTTTGCAGGGAATGGGAGCTGGGCACCATGGCTCATGCCTGTAATACCAACATTTTGGGAGGCCAAGGTAGGAGAATTGCTTGAGCCTAGGAGTTCAAGACCAGCCTAGGCAACATAGCAAGACCTTGTCTCTACAAAAAAATTTTTTTAAAAAATAGCTGGGTGTGGTGACATGCACCTGTAGTCCCAGCTATTAGGGAGGCTGAAGTTAAGGATCACTTGAGCCCAGGAGTTTTAGGCTGCAGTAAGCTGAAATTATGTCACTGTACTCCAGCCTTGGTGACAGAGGGAGACCTTAACTCAAAAAACAAAAACAAAAGGAGGGGGAATGGGAAAATGAACATGTAGCTGCCAACAGCCAACTATAACACCAAATGATTTTAACACAATATGTATATATATTTAACACTACATATGTATATATACAACACAATATATATAGTACTTTTAACACCATATTTCATTTAGTTAACAAAATATATTTTATATTTAATATTATCATATGTGTATATATCTAATTTTTTTGTTTATTTTGAGTCAGAGTCTCACTCTGTCACCCAGGCTGGAGTGCAGTGGCATGCTTGTGGCCACTGCAGCCTCACCAAACTGCCCAGACTGATCCCGAACCCCTGGACTCAGGCAATCCTCTTGCCTCCACCTCTCAAAGTACTGGGATTATAGGCACGAGCCACCGTGTCTAGCTAGTCTAACTTACTTTATTTTTATTATGCAAGGAACCCTGATAGAAAATCTGGAAGATACACTACCCCTATTGTATGCACAGTATGGACCTTAAAATAGCAGCAGCAGCAGCATCTGGGAGCTTTATGGATCTCTAGGTTCTCAGGACCCGCTCAAACCTATGGAATCAGAATCTCCCTCGAGCGGGATCCTTGGGTGATATGTATATACACTAAAGTTTGAGAAGTATTGGTCTAAAATATAAATCATCTTTCATCTCCCAATCCACATGATCACTGTCAATATTTTACTATATTTCTATTAACTTTTTTTTCATGCTTATCTTTCAGTTTAAATCTCGAAAATCTAGTTTGGTTAATTTTTCTGACACACACATTGAATTTTTAAGATGATACCAATAGATTGCTGATCATAATTTGAAAGTATTCAGGTTTTTTAAATCTAATAAGTATTTATCACATAAAACAATCATAATTAATTTGAGATACTTCTTTCTAAATTCAAGAAATTTGTGTTTTGTATCTGAAGTTACTAACAGTAGTCTTTAAAAGTCTACTATACCGATTATCCCATTTCTTCCAGCACATAGAGCTGAGATTTATTTCTATTATTTGCTGCTTGTAGCTTGCTTTTCCCCCTAAGTTATTATCAATCCTATTTAAAAGTAACTTTTACCCCCCAAAATAGTTTAATAATTACAGTTTATTAGTACTTTTTATATGCCAGGAATCCTGCCAACTTTTTTACACACAATACTTTATTAAATCATCACATAAGCATATGAAGTAAGGAATTATTCTTGATGTTTTATGGATTAAGAAACTGTGGTTTAAAAACTTAAGTAATTTGCCTAATATCTCATAGTTCATAAGTGCTATAAGCCTAAGATTCCAAACAATGACAATTAGTACATTTTTTAAAAAAACATTTCTTATTCAATTGGTAGTCTTTACCTTCTGCATAGTATTTAGTCCATAGCAATATTAATATTTTTCCCTCTGTCTTAACAAATATACAGAATTCTGCTTATGCAGTTTAGTGCGATAAATGTGCATGTAAACTGAACGTATTTCTCTGGGTATGTGGTGACAAGTGCACAAAAACAGTAGACTCCCCAGTTCTGAGGCCACAGATTAGTTTTGTATGCTGAAATAGCGACCCTCTAATCTCCCACAGAAATCTGGGGGACAAAAAGAAACCTATGAAATAGTTGTGTGGGTTTTGTTATAGAGATGAGATCTCACTTTGTTGCCCAGCCTGGTCTCAAATTTCTGACTGCAAGAGATCCTCCCGCTCAACCTCCCAAAGTTCTGGGATTATAGGTGTGAGCCCAGAGCCCGCATAATAGTTTATTACTGTTTGATTTTTAATTTTCCAAATGTAAGACATTTATGGCACAATTAATGAGAGAGAAGGTTTCCCTGAATAGACCTTTATTATGTTGTTCTTAGTCATTTAAAAATAGTCATAGACACATAGATACTATAGTTTTGCGGTATAGCTATCTATAGATATTTTAGGATAGACGGATGCCTCTTTTTGTCATCTAAATTTTTCTTCCAAGATTTCCCAGAAATCAAGTGATTTCTGCCTATCAACTCATTAATAAAATTAGAAGGAGAATAGTGGGAAAATAGGGAGATTTAAAGGACCCAGAACTTTCAAAGGAGGTATTCAATAATTATCTGATCTCAAAACAATTACACAGGGAATGGTATTTTTTTCTTCTAAATTATTCATGTCCTGATAGTGAATTTTCAAGACTAGCAGTTCATTCCCCTTCATACTTATTTGTTAATTTGCTGAAGATAAACTAACAAATTTTCTGGATATAAATTCCAAACAAATGATTGGAATGCCAATTTGTTAGGAGCAGAGAATCTTATCTTCTCTAATTAACAATTGTTATCATGGCCCCAAGGATGGCAACATCTTAAGACATTCTGATTCTCTCAGTCTCTATTGTTCAGTGAGTGATGAACTGGGAATTACCTCTTTTTTTTTTTCTCCCTACAATTACATCTCTTGTTTCTTCCTGGATCTGGCTAGTAACTCTCTTCTTCTAGAATACTTTCCTAGATTTTTAGTCTGTTCTCTGATCATTTATTTACTCTATTATCTTCATGTTTTAACCAACCTTTATTGATGACTTGTGTCTAAATTTTCTTAATTCATTTCATATTTACATATATCTGTCCACTTGAAGGCAGTTTGGGCATTGAGGGCATTAGGATGTTTTAAAACCACATTGTAGCTGCCACCTTCCATCTGCCTTTACAATTCTGGGTAGAAACGGATCATGAAATATCATTAAGTGATATTATTATTTTTACAAACTAGAGAACAGTTAATGAAAAAAATGAAATTAAGTCACATAGCAAGTATGTGCTGAAATTGAGACTGGAATCTAGAATTATCCATATTCTGTACATTCAACAACTCATTGCTGGGGATAAAGCATGTAACAGAAATGTGTACCTCAACGGCCAGTGACCAATTTGATGAGTTGTGATGTTACACACCAACATTGCACTGCTGATTGGTGCTATTTTGTTTAGCTCAAAAGAGTCTAAAAATTACCATAGAAAGAGAGCTAGACTACAAAAAAGAGGACTCGGGTTCAAACCGCTGATCAGTTATATGTTGTCAAAGTCAACTCTGAGTTTCAGTATTGTCTCAGGAAATGGAAGAGATAACCTAGATGATCTCGAGATGCCTTCCAACATTAAGATGCTGGAAATGCTACTATGGTACCAGAGTTGAATATTTCGTATATTCAGAGATGGAAATGTTGGAAGGCAGACAAAAATTAGTCAAAATATTTCTTTACAATAGAATTTATGTAAATAATACCTTTTCTAGGATATAGAATCAAATATATCATTGAATATGAAAAAATGTAATGTAGTTAACTATTATTTGTCAAGTTCAGAGAAAGTCTGGGGTAAGATTTATGCTAAAGGATCATCCAAGTAGGTCCAATCATTCAGAAGTCATTTAAAGACTTTGGTGAATCTTACGGTCACTCTTCATGTAGCACATCAGTCAACACTGATGCCTGGGATTAGGCATACCAAAAAGTTACATTTTTAGAAACTGTGAATCCTGATGCCAGTTTGTTTGCCTAATTTTCATAAAGAGAGAATAGGAATGTGCCTGAGTATAATTTCTGTCCAGAATGCTTACTAAAAAAGACTTTCAGTTGATATACTGTGATATAAACAAATTATTGTTATTTTCTTGAAAATCTGCACAAAACTGTTGAATAGGAAAGGAGGAGGCCAAGAGTTTAAATCCACAGAAGGTAGCAAGACATAGTCTATGAAAGACATAGTCTAAAAGGGTTTGAAGACCACCCTGAGCAAATAGACAAGTGGTAACAGGGAAGCTACAGCTGAAAGAGGCAGCTGCTCACATGGACTTAGTATGGAGGCTGAGTTATTACCATTCATAGCTAATGCATTAGAAGATATTCATTTTACCCTTTCCTCCTCTGAGGCTACCCTCACTTCCCTGTTCAAAACTCTTATTTCTGCCAGGTTAATCTGTGGGGCAGGCATGGATATTGTTGCTATGAGAAAAGGCCCCAGTATATGTATGATTCCTGCTTTTTATGGAGGATTCTCCAACATAACATTACCCATTTTGGCAATCATTCAATCAATTTATGTATCACTCCTTCAATAATCACTACGTTCCATATAGTGTATTCCATACTGTGGCATGAAAAAGGATTAGCCAAAATATAGGCTGTTAATTTATGAAACAACCTGGATGAGCCTTAAATATATTATGCTAAGTTAAAGAAGTCAGACTGAAAGGCTCTAACTATATGATTCCATCCATATGACGTTCTGGAAAAAGCAAAATTACAAGGATCAGTGGTAACAAGAGTCTGGGGAGGGGTAGTGTTTGACTAGGGTAAGCTCAGGAGATTTTTTTGCAGGACTGGTGGAACTAATCTGTATGGCACTGTAATGGTGAATACAGATGCTTTGTATCTGTCAATACCCATAGAACTCTGCAACACAAAGAATGAACTAAAGTATGCAGTTTCAAAACACAAGAAATCAACCAGAGGATCAGGGGCTCCCAGGGTAGAATGCAGACTCTGACAAAAGAATCCAACAATCACATGTGTATAACATAACCCCACTGAAGGGAGTGCAGGAAAAAAAAAAAACACTATCCCAGGGGACTCTGGAAACAATATTTTGAATGGAAACTGTGAGAATAAATTCAAAAAGAACCAGACATAAACATTGTACTCTAGTTGGCAAAATTGTCTCCCATGGCAGAGTGGGTTAATAATTATGAAACTGCTATACTGTGACACTGGGCTGGACATAAGTGAAGAACGGCAGATAGCAGGACCCGTTTTTTTTTTTTTAGCTGTTAGAGAGGGAACTTACTGGTAAGTAAGGAAAGGGCTAGAATGAACTATGTAGTGCTAGATTAGATTCAGAGACTTCAGTATGAACTCATGAGTTGCTTAATGTAGCTACAGATGAATAGATATAACAATAGATATGTAAGTACATGGGTTGGTATATGAATATATATTTCCTAGTTCTGTCCTGGAAAAGGCCACAAACAATGACACCTAGTAGCAATGAATACACCCAGAACCCAGATCTTCATGTCTAACACCATTCTCCAATAAGAGGAACCAGGGATCCTTGAAGAAATGGCTGATTTGGAGACAGGGACAGGGAAAATACCAGATAAGTCTGGAATATCTTACAGGGATGGAAAGTAACGAAGTGCTCAACAAATAAAAGAAGGTATTGGTAAAGAGAGTTGTTCAGCAGTCAACCTGAAGGAACTCTCAGTGACAAAAGCAGGAACCATTTGAGCAATAAAACAAATAACATAGTATTGGATTATAACCCAAAGTATAAAATAAATATCTGTGAGTCCATCCATATTTATATATTAATAAATGATTGAATTAATAAATATATGGGAGAGAATTAAGCAGGTCTCCTGTGCAGAAGGATTCCAAATACTATACTATACTATCTATACTTTATATAGAAAACCCCTCCTCAAAGAGGCAGAGCTTAACTCCCTATCCCTTGAGTATGAACTAGGTGACTTTCTTCCAAAGAGTATAATATATGGAAAGAGGGTGGGAGGAGTAGTGGAGTGTAGCCTGGCAAATACTACCTCACTCAGGTAATCAAGCTTAACATTATCAGTGCCAAGTCATGTCATTTGTATGTCCCCTGGGTATCATGTGATGAAATTGTTACTTTACTCTCCGGTCTTCTTCCTCAAACCAATAACTACAGATTAACCATGAGAAAAATGCCAGACAGAGCTGAGAGACATTCTGCAAAATACCTGACCAGTTACTCCTCAAAACTGTCGAGGTCATCAAAAACAAGGAAAGTCTGAGAAACGATCACAGATTAGAGTAGTCTCAGGAGACATGACAAATAAGTGTCATGAGCTATCCTGCCTGAGACCCTGGAGTCCTATGAGAAAACTAGTGTCATCTACACAAATGTAGATTTCATTAATAGTAATGCAAGACATTGACAACGGGGGAAACTGGCTGAGGGTTCTGTGAGAACTCTCTGTATTCTCTTTGCAACTTCTCTGATAATCTGAAACGAGTCTAAAATAAAATGGTCATTTAAAAGAATATAGACCAAAACTATTAGTTCAGGACTGTTTGGAAGAAAAAATAAATAAAACTTTGTCTTTCACTATGGATAGTTTGAGAAGCACTAATTTATAAAATATCCGATCCAGGACAACTTAGACTTCCAGTTTGAAATTTTCTGTTGCTCTAAACTGAGATGGTTTTGAACTCCTTGCTACTTTTCAAAGGTATTTTTCTGTTAAAATCCTGGAAGTCTGATGTCACAACACTTTGTTCTTTGTTCTTTTATCCACCCCATGATATTTTGCTGCAAACCCTGTCATTGTCAAGACACAGCTGACAGGCTATGTAAATCATTCACAGTGTCTTTCAGTTCCTGGAATCCCAGTGTTATTTAGGTTCATTAAAGGGAACAATTTGATCCAGGTACAACCACATCATTACTAAGCCATCCATTGAAAATTCAGTGACAATGATATACAGAAATATACAGTTATATACTTAAGAATATCACATTTGATCATAAATTAAATCACATGTCATCCCTTGTGCTGTTCCCTGTTTACAGTTTCAGAAAGCCGTCCTCTTCTGTAAAATCACAACACCTTAATTACGATGTATCACCCATAAAAGGGTAAAAAAAATGTACACCCATTTCTAGCTATGTTAGTATGCAAACGACAACACGTACTGGCTTTGCAAATCATCTGAATAATGAATGTAAAAAATAACAAATATGTTTTTTATAACCAAACAGTTATAGATGGCAAACTGTAATTATCAGTTCCTTGTTAGATGGTTAGGGTTTATTATTTAGTTGGAAGAACTAGGGAGAAGGGGTTTGCCCATAAAGTGGTATATAAAACAACAATAGCCTATATATTGTTCTAAATGGCTTTTTGGTGGTTAATCTATCTATTGAGATAGGTAAGAAAAAAATTGCAATTTGAGATTATTGTTTACTATTTGATTTATTTCACCACTGAAATCAACTAACCGTTTTTTAAATCATGTTTTATGAAATATTCCAAGGGTCTGTTTTCTTTTGTAGTATAAATTTGGATGGAGTAGGGGGTGGGATTCCTCTATCCATTTAAAGGCATGAAATATTTTCTTTAAACAGTATTCCTTTTATTATTCCTAGACAATCGTTAGAGGAAACAGGCCTGGCAAGGAAGCCTCCATCAATGGCCTGCTGGAGGATTTCGACAACATCTCTGTGACTCGCTCCAACTCCTTAAGGAAAGAGAGCCCACCCACCCCAGACCAGGGAGCCTCCAGTCATGTTCCAGGCCATTTGGAAGAAAATGGCTTCATCACCTTCTCCCAGTATTCCAGTGAATCTGATACTACTGCTGACTATGCGACCGAAAAGTACAGAGAAAAGAGTCTCTATGGAGATGATCTGGATCCGTACTTCAAGGGTAGCCATGCAGCCAAGCAAAATGGACACGTAATGAAAATGAAACATGGGGAGTCCTACTATTCTGAGATGAAGCCTTTGAAATCTGACATTGCCAGGTTTCCTGTCGATTATCACTCACATTTGGACTCGGTGAGCAAACCAAGTGAATACAGTGACCTCAAGTGGGGGTATCAGAGAGCCTCAAGTAGCTCTCCTCTGGATTACCCATTCCAATTCACGCCTTCTAGAACTGCAGGGACCAGCGGGTGCTCCAAGGAGAGTCTGGCTTACAGTGAAAGCGAGTGGGGACCCAGCCTGGATGACTATGACAGGAGGCCAAAGTCCTCGTACCTGAATCAGACGAGCCCCCAGCCAACCATGAGGCAGAGGTCCAGGTCAGGCTCGGGGCTCCAGGAGCAGATGATGCCATTTGGAGCAAGTGCATTTAAAACCCATCCCCAAGGACACTCATACAACTCCTACACCTATCCTCGCTTGTCCGAGCCCACAATGTGCATTCCAAAGGTAACGTTCACTGCCTCCTTTCCCTCGATGGTGGGAGACCCTCCCCAAAGGTGGTGCTGGCATGACCTTCTTAAACAGTCAGATGTTGAAGTGCTTGTTTACCTTCTAAGTGAGAATTCATATAGACATTCTACTTTAATTCTATCCACAAGGCCCAAGGGCAGAGGGTGTAAGATGAGGCACATATATTCATTAAAATAAAAATCTGCCTTTTGGGGTTTCCTGCAGGGTTTATGATTGAAACAAAGAAAATTTTATTTATTTGGAAATAAACTGTTATTTACAGTATTTTAACATACTAATGATAAATATTATGTGATCATATTTTACTGAGTTCTCTGTTAAGGAGTATACAGTGGTAGACCATTAGGTGGTTCCTGCATTCTGGCAAAGTTTACATGAACCTGCTAAAAAGGAAAACAACTCAGGATAATGTGGTAAGTTTTTGATAAAGCTAATGCTATTCAACTCAAGGGATAGTCCCTCACTTTGAGAGTATGTTCTTTTCACTATTTTTTTTTTTTTGAAATATCAGTTTTTGTACAAAATTCTGGGATCATAGGTAGTAGCTAGTTGCTGGATCTTTTTGGAATGCTTTTAAGTTTGGTTTTGAGCCAGGCTCGGTGGCTCAGCCGGTAATCCCGTGCTTTGGGAGGCTGAGGTGAGTGAATTGTTTGAGCCCGCAGGTTAGAGACCCGCCTGGGCAGCTTGGTGAGACCTCATCTCTACAATAAATCAAAAATTAGCCAGGCATGGTAGCTCACGTCTGTAGTTCCAGTTACTTGGAAGGTTGAGGCGGAAGGATCGCCGAAGCCCAGCAGGTCGAGGCTGCGGTGGCCAGGAGCGACCACTGCACTACAGCCTGGGCGACAGAGTGAGACTCCAACTCAAAAAAAAAAAAAAAAGTTTGGTTTTATTGCAATTTCTCTCTTGCTAAAAAAAGTTTTTACTATGTAGTTGCTGGGAATTTGCTTTGAAATTTGACTAGTCCATGATACATCAAAGTTGGGAAGCACTGCTGGAGACGTTACTGGACTTAAGGGCACAGACATCTCCATGAGGGCTGAAGGCCTTTGGAAAATACCTTTGAAAGTATGCAAGAGGTTGGTTTTCCATGGTGACTTAGAAATGTTTCTACTACCACACCTGTAGAGAAAAAGTAAAAATTGTGTGTAGGTGGTAGACTGTGCACAGAGGTCTCAAATCAGCTGAGAGAGACATGACTTCTAACAATGATCATCATATTTTGTACCAAACTCTCTCCTCAGTGGTTTCATGGGCAACACAGCAAGCTCTGGAAGGCAATTTTGCATTTATCTGCTTTATTGATTATAGATAGTCAATATATTTTCCTTTACTTATTATTTCTCATAAATTGATTCCAAGATATTAAAGAGAAACCATTTAAGGACATCCTGAGAATTACTTAAGCCATACTTCAGAACAAAACAAAAACTATCTTTTTAGTTCTCAAGATATAAAATTTAAAATAAATCCTGAGAAATTGAGGTCTGAGATATGCTCCTCCAGTTTATATTTCATAGAATGACAGTATTTTTAATCTCATAGTGTTAAGATATTTGAACACCCACAGTCAGTGTATCCTGACTGCCTTTACTTCCTATGTGCTTGCCTGGAAACTGTGGGAAAGAGGTCTAATTAACCACAGACAAAAGTTATATGGAGTCATACTCATGTACCGTTGTACATGAGACAGTTTATTCCATTTTCTGTGTGTATCGCTCTCTGTGAGTAACATGGCTGGGGGAAACCCCTCATAGTTCTAGAATGACATAAGCAGACTATAGCTGAATCGAGGTACCGCTTCAGGCTTTGAATATTAGTTATTTTTTAAATTTAAGATTGTGTATGTGGTATTTTTGAACACATGTTAGGAAGCTGTTTGGGGTCATAGTCACAGAGAAAATGTTGCTCATGGACATGGTTGGCCCTCCCAGTATTTGCTTCCAACAGCCAGAAAACTCAAGAGATTTCACTTAGAATTCTCAGTTTTTTTGAGTTTCGGGCTTCTCTTGAAAAGAAACAAAATAAACAAAAATGAGATGACCTTGGATCCCTGGGTCCACATTTTCACATAGCATGGGAAATAGAATTAGCTGGAGACAAGACTTGCCCCATTAGAAGGGATATGGGCTCACCAGTTTGTCCCAGTACTGCCTAGCCTACCTCATTCATTTTTCCCCTTATTGGACTAATCTTCAGAGGCTTTTAGGAATGACTGTCACCACCAGAAATCCCTGAACACTCATTTCCTAGAAGAGGAAACTGAGGTCCAGAGAGCCATGTGGCACACTCAGGTTTTCTTAGGTATCTGCAAACCAAGGACAAGGATCCATGTCTGGTGGTTCTCCAGTCCAGTACTTTCCTATTATATGGGCCTATGTTCTTTCGGGGATTTGGCTGCATTTGCCAGTAAAACCTGTGACGTGTCCCAGTGGCCATCAGAACTTTGGGCTAAGTGGAGGAAAACAAAGAGGAAATAAAGAAGGAGGGAAGGGGGGGCATAATTCGCTTTATTCCTTACAGACTTCCTCTTCCTGCAACCTTCAACTCTAAGACAAAGCAGACCTGCCCTGAAACCTGGCTTTGTCAAAGCCAGAAGCAATGCAGAAGCTTTTGTGGCTCAGGGGAAAAAGTAACAATATAATATAATAATAATAATAATAATAATAGTTTATTTGCCTATGGGAATTTCTACTGAGGGTTCTTCAGTCTTTGCAATCAGGACTCCAAAAAGCAAGCCGCTTCTCACTTTTCTCAGGAAATTCACAAACAGAAATTCATGGGAGGGTAGGCATATTAATAATTAAAATGCTTAAAACATGGAACCAACCATGTTGCCCATCGAAGCTGGACTGGATAAAAAAAATGTGGTACATATACACAATGGAATATTATGCAGCCATAAAGAAGAACAAATATATGGACTTTGCAACAACTTGGATGGATTTAGAGTCGATCATACTCAGTGATCTATCACAGAAACAAAGAATGGAGTACCATATGTTCTCACTCATAAGTGGACCTTGAACAATTATAATACTATGAGAAAGCTATTGGCAGTAGTGGGAAACTGTCAGAGGAGAGGGGGTAAGATTGGCAGTTGAGGGAAACGGCTAGGGGAGGAAGGGGCACACCTCATCAACAAGGATACCTGCATAATCAAAGTTTGTATACTTAACCCTGAATTGTACCCCACATCTTTATAATAATAAAAAAACTATTAATCACAGAAAAAAAAATTAAAATGCTTACTTGAGTAAAAATATAACATCTCTCTAAAAAGACTTAGGTGCCCGTTTCTTTAGAACTGTACTCTTAGAAATCTACCCGTCACATTTGGATTTCCAGCTGGGGGAAGAAATAGCTCAGATAAATTGGCTTTGCCTCACAGATCTTAGAAAAGGCTGGATGATGTTCACGTCTCCAATAACAAGAGAAAGTACAAAACTTGTGTGGGTCTCCAGGTGGAGCAAAAATGAAGAGGGGTGTGTGTGTGTGAGTGTGTGTGTGTGTGTGTGTATGTGTGTGTGTGTGTGTGTATGTGAGAGAGAGAGAAACTTGTTTTACCTTTTGATCTAAAGAATAAAAAATTCTAATGTTAACCCACAGCAAAAAAACTCCTCCAATGTTATCTACCTACCTAATTTTCATTTTTAATTTTATTTTATTTTTAAAATGTGGGGTACAAATGAAGGCTAGGGGCATATGTGGTCATCATAGAGGTAAAATGTGGGTACACTTACTGATATTATGAGCCCCCTCTCCCCTGGTGGTGTCCCACTACAGCCAATCCCTTTCTTATAGTCGTATGATAAATGTTCAGGTTCCACTTATGAGTGAGTACATGTGGTACTCAAATCTCTGTTTCTGTGATAAATCAGAGTATTATAGACTCTAATTCCATCCAAGGTGCTGCAAAGTTCATAATTTTGATTTTCTTTTTGACTCCATAATATTGCATTGTGAAAATGTACCACATTTTCTTTATACAGTTCATTTTCTATGGGCAGCGTGGTTGGTTCTGTTTTTGCTATTGTGAATAATGGTGCAATAAACATGTGTGTGCAGTTATCTTTATTTTTGTATTATCTATCTATCTATCTATCTATCTATCTATCTATCTATCTATCTATCTATCTATCTATTTATCTATCTATCTATGAGTTGGATTCTCATTCCATCACGCAGGCTGGAGTGCAGTAGCATGCTCACAGCCACTCCAGTGTCAATCTGCTGGGCTCTGGCTATCCTTCCGTCTCAGTCTTCCAAGTAGTCGGACCTACAAATGCACACTACCACATCCAGCTAATTTTTTATTTATTGTAGAGACGAGGTCTCTCCAAGTTGCCCAGGCTGATCTTAAACCGCGGGCTCAGGCAATCCACTAGTCTCAGCCTTCCAAAGTGCTGGGATTACAGGCTGCGCCACCAAGCCTGGCCGGTGTCTTTATTATAGAGTGATTTGAGTTTCCCCATGTATATTCCCAGAAGGGGAATTGCTAGATCATATGGAAGGTCGATTTTCAGATTTTTTTTAGAAATTGACACACTGTTTTTCACAGAGGTTGTACTAGTTTACATTCCACCAATAGTGTAGAACTGTTCTCCTTTCCCAACATCCTCTCCAGCATTTGTTTTTGAGTTATTGATGATGGCATCCTGACTGAAGTTAGATAGTATCTCAGTGTGGTTTTAATTTGCATTTCTTCGATGATTAGTGAGTCTGAGCATTTTTTTCATGTATCTGTTGGTTGTTTGTATGTCTTCTTCTGAGAAGTGCCTATTCATACTTTTTGCCTATTTTTAAAATAAGGTTGTTTGTTTGTTTTTTCCTTTTGAGTTCCTTGTAGATCTTGGATGTTAGGCCTTTGTCAGATTTACAGTTGGTAAATATTTTTTCCCATTCAGTGGGTTATCTCCCCACTCCCTTGATGATTTCTTTTGCTTTGAAGAAGTTTTTCAGTCTGATAAAGTCCCACTTGTCTATCTTATCTTTAATGGCATTGGTTTTTGGAGTGTTGATCAGGAATTGGTTGTCTATTTCAAATTCTGTAAGAGTGCTTCCTACATTTTCTTCTAGGATTCTTATAGTTTGAGGTTTTACATTTAGGTCTTTAATCCATTTAGAATTGATTTTTGTGTATGGTGATAGGTAGGGATCCTGTTTCAGTCTTCTGTATGTGACCAGTCAGTTTTCCCAGCACCATTTACTGAATAGGCTCTTCTCTCCCCAGTGGTTGTTGGTGGAGGTTTTGTTGAAGATGAGTTTGACTGAGGAATTGAGGTTTTGCTTCCAGAGTCTCTATCCTATTCCATTGGTCCATATGACTGTTCTTGTACTAATACCAGCCTGTTTTGATTATTGTAGCTTTTCATAATACAGTTTGAAGTCTAGAAGTGTGTTACCTCCCACTTTATTTCTTTTGCTAAAGAGTGTTTTGGTTATTCGTGGTCTTTTATGTTTCCATATGAATTTCTGTATTGTCATTTCCAGGTCTGAGAAGAATGAAGTTGGTAATTTATGGGTATTACGTTAAATCTGCAGATTGCCTTTGGTAAGATGGACATCTTAACAATGTTAATTCTTCCAATCCATGAGCATGGAATATTTTTCCATTTGTTTGTGACTTCTTGGATTTCTTGAGCAGTATTTTGTAGTTTTCATTGTAAATGTCTTTCACTTCTTTAAGATGCTATGTTATTTCTTTCTCTCTTTTTTTGTGGCTATTGTGAATGGGATTGTGCTTTTTATTTGGGTTTCTGACTGTTTATTTTTGGTGTATAGGAATGCATCTGTCTTTTGCACATTTATTTTATACCCTGAGACTTTGCCAAAGTCCTTGTTTAGTGCAAGGAGGTTTTTGACAGATTCTCTTGAGTTTTCAAGGTATAGGATCATGTCATCCATAAGAGGGAAAACTTATCCTACTTGGATACCCTTGATTTCCTTCTCTTGTCCTAATTGTTCTAGCTAGGACTTCCAACACAATGTTGAACAGGAGGGGTGAGAGTGGGCAACCTTGTCTTGTTCCAGTATTCAGGGAAAATACTTCCAATTTCTGTCCGTTCAGCAGTATGTTGACTGTGGGTTTTTGAGGTATGTTCCATCTATGCCTAGGTGTTCAAGGGTTTTTATCAAGAAGGGATGCTGGATTTTATCAAAAGTCTTTTTTGCATTTAATGATATAATCATATGATTCTTGCTTTTACATCTGTTGATTATTTAATTATATTGATGGTCTTGCAGGTATTGAAAGAGATCTGTATCCTGGGATTGAAGCCTACTTGGTCATGGTGGATGATTTTTGAGCTGTGTTGTTGTATCCAATTTGGCAAAATCTTTTTGAGAAAATTTTAGCATCTATGTTCATCAAGGATATTGGCCTGTAGTTTTCTTTCTTTGTTGGACCTTTACCTGGTTTGTGTATCAATGTGATGTTAGCTTCATGAAATGATTTGGGGAGAGTTCCATCTTTCTCGATTGCCAGAAATACTTTCAGTAGGATTGGTATCAGCTTCTCCTTGTATGTTTTGTAGAATTCTATTGGAAAGCTGTCTGGTCCAGGGCTTTTTTTTTTTTTTTTTTTTTTGTGGGTAGTTTTATTATGACATAGTCAATTTCCTCGGTTGTTATTGGTCCATTTAAGGTCTCAGTTTCTTCTTGTTTCAACCTTGGGAGGTTGTGTGCTGTCAGAAAGTCCTGCATTTCACTTAGGTTTTTGAGTTTGTTTCTGTACAAGTGTACCTAGTAATCTCTGATAATCTTGTGTGTTTCTTTGGGGTCAAGTATGACTTTATCTTTTGCAATGTTGATTGTGTTTATTTGGATTTTTTCCTCTCTTTTTCTTGGTCAGTCTTGCTAAGGGTTCATCAATCTTTTATATTCTTTCAAAGAGCCGTTTGTTTTGTTGATTTTTTCTATGATATTTTTTTCTTCTACATTCCATATTTGGACTTTTGTTTTGGTGATCTGGATTTTTCTGCTGAAGTTAGGGTTTTGTGGTCTTGTCTTTTCGGTTCCCTTAGGTGATTTGTTAGGCTGTTAATTTGTGATCATACCATTTTCTTCATATCTGTTTGTAGAGATATGAATTCCTCTCTTAGAATTGATTTCATGGCATCCCAGAGATTTTGGTCAGATGTTTCTTCATTTTCATTTGTTTCCAGGAATCTTTCAATTTCTTCTTTGACTTCCATGTTGATCCAGGAGTTGTTCAGCATTGTGCTGTTTAGTGTCCATGTCTTTGTGGGTTTGAGGGGAACCTTGTTGGTGTTGATATTTATTTTTATTCCACTGTGGTCTGAGAAGGTACATGACAGTATTTCGATCTTATTAAATTTGTTTATACTTGATTTGTGACTGAGGATGTGGTCAATCTTGGAGTATGCTCCTTAAGGTGATGAGTAGAGTGTATAATCCATGGTTATTGTGTGGACTGTTCTGTAGCTATCCATTAGATCCATTTGGTCAAGATCGGGATGAGGTTCCAAATCTCCTTGTTGATTTTTTTGCCTCAATGACTTATCTAGGGTTGATAATGGGGTATTAAAGTCCCCAGCTATGATAGTGTTAGAGTCAATATGTTTTTAAAATTTACTTAAAAAACTTTGTGAAAGCTGGTGCTCCTATGTTTGGTGCATATATGTTTAGGAGGGATATTTCTTATTGATGAATTGAACCTTTTATCATTATGTCCTTCTGTATTGTTTTAACTTTTTGATAGTTTAAAAGTTATTTTGTCTGATATTAAGATTGTGACTCCTGCTTTCTTTTGTGTTTTGTTTGCCTGAATTTTTTTTTTTAATCCTCTAACTTTGTGTCTGTGAGTGTCCCTTCTGGTGAGATGCATCTCCTGAAGACAGTATATTGTTGCATCATTTCTTTATCCAGTTTTCCATTCTATACTTTTTCAGTGGTGCATTTAGTCCATTCACATTCAGGCTAATTATTGAGATATGAGAGTTTACCCCTGTCATGAGGCTTTTATAGAATTTGTTGTTGTTTGTTTACTTATTTGTTTGTTGGTTTTATTTTGACTTTGGGGTTGATTTATATGTGTGTTTTCAATTTTGCAGCCACAATGCATGCTTTATTGGTTCTATGTTTTATTGCATTCTTGGGAGGAATGTGGTTGTTCTTTTGTTTCTTTCTTCTGTGCTTAATACCTTCTTAAGCATCTCTTATAGAGCTGGTCTAGAGGCAGCATACACTCTTAGGGACTGAATGTCTGGGAAGAATTTTAATTCTCTTTCACTGATGAAACTTAGTTTAGTTGGGTAGGAAATTCTTGGTTGGAACTGTTTATCTTTGAGTGTTTTGAAGATTGGATTCCACACTCTTCTAGCCTGCAGTGTTTCTGTAGCTAAGTCTGCTGCTATTCTAATTGGTCTTCCCTGATAGGTAGTCTGACCTTTCTGTCTTGCTGCCTTTAGGATTTTTTCTTTTATACCTACTTTGTGTAAGCGAATTACTATGTGTCTAGGAGTTGGTCTTCTTATTTGATGTCTTTCAGGGATTCTCTGTATGCCTTGTGTTAGGATTGTCACATCTCTGATAAGATGTGGGAAGTTTTCTTGAATGACCTCTTGGAATGTTTGTTCCAGGCTGCTCTTATTCTCATTATTTGCTATGAGGGATAGCTATCTGTCTTAGGTTCAGTCTCTTAATATAGTCACACATCTCCTGAAGGCTTTGTTCTGTCTTTTCAAGTTTCCTTTCTATGTTTTAACAGATTGGGTTAGTTCCAGATTTTGGTCTTCAAGTTCTGAGATTCTTTCTTCTGCCTGGTTAATTCTTCTTTCCATGGTTTTCAGCTTATTATTTAGTTCATTTGCTGTATTCTTTATAGTTTGCATCTCAGTCATCAGTTCTTTCATATTTTTGTCTTGCTTTTATTGGTTCTTGTTCATCTTTTCTATCCATTCCTTGATCTCTGCATTTGTGGTCTGAGACCAGTCAATCTGGGTGCTCTTCATTGTTTGTGTTCCAAAGTCTATATACTCATGGACTATCCTCTTTGCACTTTGTGTGGTGTCTGTGGTTCTTCTTTGATTTTTCTTCATTTGTGGTGGATTTTTCTTTTTTCTTTACTTCCATTGCTCAGTGAGAAAGGGAGTACTTTTTGCTTCTTTTTGCTAATCCCCTGTTGTCTCTTGGATAAAGTCTCTGGACTAGTTTGATTCTGGGGGCTGGGTTGGAACAGGGGAACTATGATACTCCCTTGCAGATTTGAGATTTGAATGAAGTAATTAGGGGCTGCTAAGATTCAAAAGTTGTCTGATGATCATAATGTTTGCTGATTGGTGTGTGGGCCCCCAGGGGTCCACTTCCCACCACCTTACAGTATGTCCATATAATGGGAGTGTATGTATCTCCCATGGGTACAAAATAACATGAGGGAAGGGAAAGGAGTTAATAAAGAGAGAATGTGGAGGGAATGACAATACAGAGAACAAAGGAGAGAATGAAAAAGACACAAACTGACAAACAGGGAGACAAGCAAAAAGAGAGAGAAAAAGAAAGAGGGGGAAAAATACCAAACCAAAACAGTAACAAAAGCAAAACAAAATTAAAAAAAAAACAAACAAACAAAGAGAAAAAGGGACACAAATAAACAAAAACCCCAAAGAAATTAAAATCAATAATATGAGGACATTTTCACACTCATATATAGCCGTATTGGACAGAAAGAAGGAGAAGGAGTAAAACAGAACAAAATGCTCACTTCCAACAAGCTATGTTGAAAAAAAATAAGTAGAGTTACACAGATATAAAAACAAAAACAAGAACAAAAACAAAAACAAGTGACAGCAACAACAAAATTTATGTAATCCTTGAGCACCCTCTTTTGGCAGTTTCAAGACTTCAGGTTTCTTGTAGGCATGAACCAAGCACTGCTTCTCTTAGTTCATGGCAGAGGGGAGGGGTTTCAGAAGGGAGGAGCTTCTAACTTCTAAATCTGTCCCCCTGTTCATCCCTGGTGGTTTTGGGGAGCTTGGAAGGTGCCTCTGAGCTGATCCACCTATGTTTAGCCCTCTTCACGTGTGCTGATCATAACATTGCCCACCTGAGTCACACATCTCACAAATCAGTGGGGAAAGGGTGCTTTAAAACTCACTGCTGCTCATGCACTGTGAGCAGGGACTGGGTTCTTAGGTTGCAGTGCAAACTGCAAATGCTTCAAATCTAACCCTCTGTTCACCCTGTGGAATTGGGGGAAGGCTGCAAACTGCCCTCAGCTGATCCACTTATATTCAGCTCTCTCTGTGACTGTTGTTCGGATTGTTGCCCACCTGAATCACACATCTCACGGATCACTGGAAAAAAGGGTGCTGGGTCACATTAAAACTCATCGCCATTCCACTGTGTTCTAGGACCAGGTTCATCTGCAGTGGCAGATCGGGAATGCTACAGTTGGGGGATGGGGTGTCTGGGTCATAACGGCTGGGACTCTGGAGTTTCTCTGGTATATTTTCTTGCAAATCCCATTGCTGGTGTCTGATCTGGGATGAAGGTTGTAGCAGCAGGTGGCATCCTCTGCTGGTGATTCTTACTGTTTTATACCTTTTTTTTTTCCTTTTTCAAGTGGTGCTATAGAGATGGTGCCTGTCCCTGGGCTGTAGAGTGTGCTGAGGTTCGAGCAGCTGTGCAGGACAGCTGCCTAAGGAAGAGATCTCAGTCCTCCCCTTCCCATGTCTCCACTCAATCAGACATTCATACAACTTTTGCCGACACTCTAGGGTGAATACTTGTCTCTTCATCTGTTCATTTATGTGGAGACTTGTACTCCAACTCCCTCTGTCACCATTTTGGAATTCCCCTCAAAAGTTCCTACCTACCTAATTTTCTTGTTAGCATGACGAGAATCAAGAATCTTATGAAATCTGTTGAATTTGACATCCACTTTCTGTTTTTAAAAAAATTTTTTGTTGTTGCTGGAGGAGATGAAACCTTGGGAGCACAGGACACAAAGCCATACAAAAACCATACAGCACCATCTGTACTGCAGAACTATAAAAACTTCTAGATGTGGAGAAATAAGGCTTTCTGCTCTCGTCTGCAGACCAATTTGATGCTTTTCAGGGTGAGAAGCTGGCTGGAGATATTGCCAATATATATTTGATCTTGCTCATTCTTTTTTTTTTTTTTTTTT
>NW_007247738.1:320547-345507 GCF_000164805.1 Carlito syrichta | reverse complement strand
TCTCACTCTGTCACCCAGACTGGAGTGTAATGGCCACTCCCGGCCACCGCAGCCTCAATCTGCTGGGCTCTAGTGATCCTTCCACCTCAGCCTTCCAAGTAGCTGGAACCACAGGCATGCGCTACCACGCCGGGCTAATTTTTGATTTATTGTAGAGATGAGGTCTCGTCAAGTTGCCCGGGCAGGTCTCGAACCCGCGGCCTCAGGCAATTCACTCACCTCGGCCTCCCAAAGTGATGGAATTACAGACTGAACCACCAAACTTGGCCTGGCCTTGCTCATTCTGATGCTTCCACAGAATGTGCCTTGGTACATCCTTTCCTTGCTCTGGCTACAACCTATGAGAAACCCCCAGCATAATAACAATTCTGCCAGTTCATTAAGCACTTGCTGTACATCAGATATGTGCCTCATCTTGTTGAGCAAGAATTCTTGCCCCCTTTGTAAAGATGAGAAAACCCAGGGTTTTGAGGGACTCAGTAACAGCCTGGTCAGGCAGCTCACATCAGAGCTGAGAAACAACTCTTTTAGCTTCACCCTTTACCAGATGTTGTATATATCCTGAGTAGTACAATGACTGCTTCTGAGGGTGCAAAACCTGATTACAATCTCCTTACAATACCTTATAATACCTGAAACAGTGAAATTGCATTAGTCATTAATTAATTTGCAGTTTATTCAGCAATTAAGTTGCATCATACTGTTTAAGGCAAGGTTTCTCAACCTTGACACTATCAACATTTGGGATCTGATAATTCTTCACTGTAGAATCCTTCTTCATTCTGTCCTGTGCATCGTGGGACATTTAGCAGCATCCTTGGCTTCTATTAGATGCCCATAGCATCCCTCCCTCACTTGTTTGTTTATTTATTTCTTGACTTTATTGTAAAGATGTGGGGTACAAGTAAGGATTAGGTACATAAGTAGTTTATGTGCAGGTGAAGTTTGGGTCTGCAACTGGTCCTCACTTCTCCTGGTTTAGAGTCAGGTACCCTTAGTGATGTTACATGCCCTAACCCCACCTTCTGGCAGTGTCCTGCTACTGCTTATCCCTCTTTTGTAGTATGGTGATAAATGTTCAGGACCTGCTTATAACTGAGAACATGTGACATTCAGTTCTTTGTGATAGATCATAAAATATGATGGACTCTAAATCCATCCAAGTTGCTGCAAAGTCCATAATTTTGTCCTTCTTTATGGCTGCCTAGGCCTCCATCATGTATATATACCACATTTTCTTTATCCAGTTCACTTTCCATAGGCAGCAGGGTTGGTTTCATGTTTTTGCTATTGTGAATAGTTCTGCAATAAACATGTGTGTGCAGATATCTTTTTTGTAGAATGATTTAAGTTTCTCTGGGAATATTTTCAGGAGGGGGATTGCTGGGTTGTATGGAAGACCAGTTTCTAGTTCTTTTAAAAAATCTTCACACTGTTTTCCATAGAGGTTGAACTAGTTTGCACTTCTATCAACAGTGTAGAAGCATTTTCTTTTCTCCACATCCTCATCAGCATCTGTTGTTTTTTGTTTTGTTAATGATGGCCATTCTTACTGGAGTTAGGTGGTATCTCAGTGTGGTTTTGATTTGCATTGCTCTGATGATTAGTGAGGCTGAGCATGTTATCATGTGTCTCAAAAGAAGACATGCAAACACCTTCTCTCACTTGTAACAATCAAAATATACCCAGGCACTGCCAAATGTCTCACATGTAAGGAAGGGCAAAATTGGCTCCAATTGAGAAACTGTTCTATAGCTGCCATTTATCTAAAAGCACTTTTTGACAGTTAAGGGTATAGGTTTGGGAAGTAAATTCCCTGGGTTTGAGGCTTGACATTGCCACTTAATAGCTGGGTAAACAAGTTGTTTAACTGTGCCCCTACTTCTTTATCTGTAAAATGGGGATAAACACAGTCCCTGCCTCATTATGTTGAATGGGGGTTAAATAACAGCCTAATTATTAATACGAGGGGGGACTAAAAAAACTGGGATTATCTTTTTGGAGAGGGGGTCCCTTGTAGTACAGGCTTTTCCTGCTAGGTAAATGTTCTAGGAACTCATTGACATCAGTGTACAGCTAGCTTTGTGAGAGGTTGCAGTCAGCTTCAGTGAAACTTTTTTGGAGTTCCTTCTTTTTTTTTTTTTTGAGTTGGAGTCTCACTCTGTTGCCCAGGCTGGGGTGCAGTGGCCGCTCCCGGCCACCACAGCCTCGACCTGCTGGGCTCCGGCGATCCTTCCACTCAGCCTTCCAAGTAGCTGGAACTATAGGCGTGCACTACCATGCCTGGCTAATTTTTTATTTATTGTAGAGATGAGTTCTCTCCAAGTTGCCCAGGCGGGTCACGAACCCGCGGGCTCAGGCATGTAGTTTCTTTCAATGCTTTTGCCCATTTCATGATGAGTAATTTACTAACAGAACCTGCCCACACTGCACTGAGTGTTCAGCAATTTTTAACTAAAAATGACATGACCCCCATGTCCTTCCTGTCCTATTCACCTGATCTAACCCAGAGTGACTTCTTTTTGTTTCCCGGGATGAAAAAAGTTATCAAAGGGAAATGTTTTGCCAGCGTGGAAGAGGTGAAACCAAAAAACTGTAGAAGCATTGAAAGGCTCAAAATTGCCAAGTTCAAAAACTGTTTTGAGCAGTGGAAAAAGCATCTCAATAGGTGTATAGCATCAAATGGAGAGAACTTTGAAGGTGATTGAAGTTTAAACATGTAAGAATAAATACACAATTTTTTCTAAATAAATTCTGGTTTTGGGGGGCCCTCCATCATACATGTAGTCTGTACATCAGTCTACATGTGTAACATATAGGTGGGTAAGGGCCATGATATGAAGGTTATTGAGTTCCAAGTACCATGCTAAACATTTTGCAAACATTGCCCAACTTAGTCCTCACAATTCCAAAAGAATTCAAGATCATTTCCACTTTACAGTTGAGGATACTGAGCCTCCTAATCTTTATGTATTCCCCCAAGTTTATGGTCGCAAATGACTGAGCCAGGATTCAAAACGAGGACCTTCTAACTCCAAAGTCTATATGTTCCAAAATACTCCCATTTCCCCCAGAAGAAAACAGAGGGGCAGAAACAGGGACACAAGGTCTCCAGGTCCAGACACACAAACTCCAGGAAGCCTTATCATGCTGGTGAAGAGTGGCTGATCACCCATGGGTAGATTTGAGCTGCACAGGGAATGCTGTTTATTCTGTCCTTGGTAGGATAGAATCCTTAAAAAGTTTCTCTGCATCACCCAGACTATGAGCCATAGGTAAAAACTGAAACCGTGGAGCATAAAGGAATGTTAGACGCAGCGATCCCTAAGACTTTCTTTGTACTTATTCTACCTTGAGTGATGGCCTTGTTTGATTTGTTTAATGACAACCCAGATATTCTCCCCCATTACAGAAGAGTACAAGTTCTAGAGTCAGATTCTTTGCATTTATGCATTTACTAGCTATAAGATCTTGTCTGTGCCTCTGCTCCCTCATCTTTAAAGTGCTTCAGAACCTACTTTGGACTTGCCCTGAGGATTATAAATATAATTAATATGTTTATAAAATTAAAGATTAATAGACATAAAGGCGTTAGCACAGTGCAAACACTCAGGGTTAGCCTTTAGTCCCAGGAATATTTCTGGTAGGAAAACACATCACCATGTCTGCTAACACCAGGCATAGGAACCTTCTCTCTGTATTATCATTTGCATATTTTCAAAACATGAGAACAAGATCTATCTGACTACTTTCACAACCATTCTGTGCAGCCTACAAGTACAACTGTTCTTACTTTAGAAATATTGGTCACAGAAGACCAGAGTAGCTGTGCAATATCCTCAAGGCTATGCAAACTCCTAGCAACTGAGCTGGCCGAGGACCCCAGTCCTATCACCCATGTTTACTCTACTCTAGAATGGAAATGAAATTCTCAGATGTCCCATGAAAGCCAGGTATTAAGCAAGCAAGCAAGGACATTTGTAACTATACATCTCCAACCAACCCCTTTACTTCACCCCTGTCATCTCCGTGCAGGGCAGCCAAAGTGACCACAGCTTTAGCCCAGGACTTCCCAGACAGATGGCATTGTAGGGGGTTCTGGGTGAAGAATGATGGATGTGAGCAAAAGGATGGCTCAATTTCCTGGGCCTTCATTCTGGGGTTAACAATGCAGTGGTTTTTCACTGCTGAACTATCACTTTGCTTTCTCA
Organism: Carlito syrichta; assembly: GCF_000164805.1. NCBI lineage: Eukaryota > Metazoa > Chordata > Mammalia > Primates > Tarsiidae > Carlito > Carlito syrichta. The sequence continues at coordinate 341,296 of NW_007247738.1, read as the reverse complement.
GGAAGGAAAAAAAGTACTTGAACCAGTGGGCTCAGTCTTCCTGCATCAGTAATTTATTGATTTACTATTCTTTGTGGCACTTACCATGCTCAGATTCAGCCATGGCTCTGTGAACAAAACAGCAACTTCTTTTCTACAGAGGATTCCAGCAGAACACCCTTCAGAGATCCATTAGGGGCTGATGACTTATGAAATAGCAATGCTAGTGGCACCTGATGACTGCACCAAAAATCTGAGGGAAAGCAAGAGAGAGAAGTGTCTAATCACTCAATATAACAATGGGTCCTATTGCCTTTAGATTTGTTTTCCCTACTTATAGTCACCTATAGGACATTCATTAAGGCTCATAAAATATCCACAGAGGTGATTCCATACAATATTTCTTCACCATCTGTCCCCGTTTGATGAGACGTTGAGTCCTTTGCATATGAATGGGCACATCTTCCCATGAATGCTCTTGTGGTCCAATGTAAATTGTATTTTGGTCATTATGAATGGGGTTTCCCATTACCAAATTAAAAATGAAATGAATCTAAGCTGGTATTGTCTGTCCCCAGCTCTCTTGGAGGCCCTGACACATTTAAACAATATTCTGAGCATGTGCTCCAATCCCCATAGATGCAGAGTCCCTGCATGACACTGCAGGCGGTGATGGATCGCAGGCCAGAGTCATCCGCTCCGTCTCACTGCTCCTGAATAGAATATACATTCTTTGAGTTTGGAGTAGCAACTGAGGGGGGTTAATTGGATATGCCAATTCAGAGGTGGAGGAAGAGACTGAAATATCCGTATGTTTGAGCCTGCAGGTCTCAGATTTGCTCATTTCTTCATACAACTAGGCTTTGCCTGTTTGCAGAGGTCATGAGCTGCTTGTCTGAACGCTCTCAGTGTGCATTTGCCCTAGATTTGTAAGACAAGGAGGTACGTTCCTCTTCAAATTTTGTGTCATAAGCTATAAGTTCCTACATGCCTAAACAGGGAGTTAGGATGTTAGTTGTGGGAGATTCTCTTGCAAAACACTCAGCAGGGTCAGTGGCTTTCTACTACATGCCATTTGGAAATCCGGCAAGTGTATCTGACCACCCAGAATTTAACCTACTTCCCAAGGCCCCTGCAACAGGAGACACCTTGATTTTTTCAGGTGTCCCCAGGGCCTGCTCATGACCAATAGTAATGCATGCTTGGCTCTTTTACCAAAATTGAACATCAGCTGAAATTGTATGCTGTGTCCTTTTGCCATCCATCCAAAGTGAATGTAAAATATTTGCCATGAAATAGGGCCATTCCGTTCTGTAAATGAAGATAAGTAAGTCAAAGAAAACTGACTATGTCCAGGTATAAGTTGAAGCAGGAGCAGCAGTGAATGCTTTATTAGGGTGCTGTTGGAGATATGGTTTCCTAACACCCTGCAATCTGGAATACAGCCTATAGTTCTCAGGACAGCAACCACCTCAGTGGGAGTAGCAGAGACTAGAAATTCAAGGATGGAGATGCAGGAGCCCATTGGCCCAAAGCCAGGCTGTTCACCCCATCAATGGTGTCCCCCACCCGTGGCAAGGACAATTGGAATTCTAGAGCACAACCAGAGAGGCACACAAATCACAGGATTTAATGAATCCCATTCCCCAAATTTCCAGTCTCTAAAATGTCCCTGCCAAGAATGCAAGTTAGTGATTCTCTCCAGGATTCTTACAAGCAGTGGTTTCAGTTTTTCTCCTCCCTAAGCCAAGGCCAGTACTGTTCCATTTTCCTTTGAGTCAAGTCAGGACAATTTAAGATGTCCTTTTCATGCTCAAATAATAGAGGACTATGAATCACTTTTATCCCACATTTGATTTATGGAGCAGGCAGCACCTAGTCTGGTGTTTTCATTTCTGAGATGAGCAATCTCTTTGTTTTATTGTGCACCCAAAAGGTGTATTGGAGCTTCACACTCAGGCACTGGAACCAGCTGCACCCTGCTCCCTGGAACTCTCCATCCTACACAGAACATTCCGTGGTCCTCATTTTGTGGATGTTGACTCACACCATGGCCACCCCCTACCCCTCACTGGTCCAGCAGCTTCCAGTTTTGGCCTCCCTATCATCTGTACAGAAGGCTACGGTGACAAATAGATGCTGCAGTGGGATTTTTTTCTTCTTTTCTTTTTCCCACCCTTCCCTCACCAAGCATTGTTTTCCCCCCAACCTTGGCATAAAATGGTCAAATGATGTTCTACTGCAGAATTCAATTTCACAGTTCAGTTAGGCCCTTGATTACACTGCCAAATTCAGATTAATGTGCATTTAACTAACATGGATCAGGGGAATTCTGGCTGACAGCCAGTTGTAATCGGAGCAATTGATAGCTGTGTGGAGCTTTCTGCCCTGTCCACCCCAGCGCGCCACTGGTGAAATTGATTAATTAAATGAATTCATCGCTATAATTATTTCTAATTTTGATACATCACAAGCCTGTGTCTGACCCTATCCTTGGAGATATTGGGCTCATTGTGGAAGGGCAGTCCGGCTGAGTTGTTAACTGGGGATTATTTATTTTCATTTATGATACATCCTTTTTTTTGCCCTTTTAATTTTTTGATCAGGTTTGAATAGAGACATGAAAAAGCACATTTCTTTGATAATTAATTTATGTGGTATATTTTAAAATGTCAGGAAACTAAAACACAAGTGTATGTTACTAACCATTTCAAAAAGGAAGAAAATAACAACTGCTTGTTCATTCTGTCAGTATTTCTAAAGATTCCTGTAGAAAGAATTCTTTCTCAAAATGTATCCAATTTTCACTGACAGTTGGTAGCCTCCTAACATTGCAGCTAAGCAGTTTAGCAACCAGAGTAATAATTTGCAAAACAATCAATCTAGTCTTCTCTTATTATATCGTGCCATATGGAAACCTCCCTTAAAGGGAAACAGACTGTGGTCTCATTTCTAAGGAAGTGCTTGTTCATAAAAATCACAAGACTGTTTTATTCCGAGGGTTGAGGAGAATGCCTTTGTAGCATCTCTTTACTGTTTTCTCTCCTACATAGCTACATTTCAACCGTACTCTGTACCCTAGATCCTATGGAAATAGTTTAGGTCATGGATGATGGGAGATACATTGGATTCACTTATTAAATGTCGTCCCTTTCACTGGTCCAATTCCACTGCACTGTGGTTTCACTAAATGATCAGATCCAAGCCACATCCCTCTCACAATACTATAGCTATGTCTACTCATATCAACTCAAAACCTACTCCTTTTATTTTCTTGAATATATTTGTACATCAGGTTGCATAGTTCAAACTTGATTCTTTTGCACTTTTTTTTACGTGTGTGAACATGCGTATGAAACAGTAGAACAAATTCATCATATATGTTTCCCTCACTTCCAAATAAGAGTGACAATTTTTAGAGTAGGATAATTGTAAAAGTTCAAGACCCTTGTGAGAAGGTGAGGTAGCCTCATCACAGAAGAAAGTCTGGACTTTCTTGAAAGAACATACAGAAGAAAGAAAGAAAAGAAAGCTTGGGTCTTGCTGCAACTGAATACAAAGTTCGGCTTTAGCCAAAACAAAATGGAAATGATGAATTTTATATGTAGATGATCCACTCATTTTGCTGTGATGACTCTTCCTTTTTTGGTATATTTTGAGAGGATTTCTGTAAGTCAAGACTGTTAAAAACAAACAAACAGAACCCCACTAATTTTTCTTCTACCCCCTCTCCTAGGCATTGTCATCCATCATGTTCTGGTCCAATTCTTGCATTTTGCTCTAGGCTGCTCAGACATCTGGGCTCCCAATGAAAACACCCTGATCAGGCTTTATCTCTGTAGTTGTCACCATGCCCCCCCACCCCTCGCTCTGCCTGCCTCTGTCCTGACCTCAGCCCCCTCTAGGCACTGAAGCCTACCTCTGTGAATTCATCAAGGGCCCAAGTGTTAAAATGACACTATCTGAATTTGAATTCTAGTTCTCAGTAGCATTGCGACCTTTGCATGACCTACTTAATACTTAAACTCACTGTGCCTCAGACTCCTTGTTTGTAAAATGGAACGATTATGGGGCCTAAGTGCCTAACTTGAGGTTTCCATGCAATAATGTATATAGGATGCATAGAACAGTCCTTGGCACACAACAGATATCAAACATCACTATTAACATTGGTATTTGTTACTCCTGTAATAATTGAGCCTTTGCTTAATGGAAGGGAACCCAGTCTGGCTCCCAGAGAACCCCTATGCATTACAATAAGGAGAGAATGCCCCAGCCTTGATTACACAGATTAGGGAGGTGACAGCTGATGATGGGATTTCCAAGGCAGGCAAGAGAGCAGGCCTGTGGGACCAGTGTACTGAATGCCCTCCCACTAGAAGTGAAGGACTGGCCTGGGCAGACAAGTGGATTTGTGTCATCCTCTTGGGTTGTATAATTCATTTGCCCTGGATTGGTTGGGGGCAATTTCATACTCCTATGCCTCAGTTTTATCAACTACAAAATGGGATAAATTACTCCCTGCTTGATGCCCAAAGTAAAAAGAACGAGGCCTGTCATTAGTGAGTGTTATGCACCTTCACAAAACCTACAGTTAAATGCCAACTGAGGGCCATGGTTCAGTAGCTTGGTGACCCCAGAGTCATTCATGCATTTCTCCATCACAGAGTCAGCAATTTGTCCCTAAGGAAAGACCACATGTTCCCTCGCTTGAGGCAAATAGTTAATTCTCCTTTGATGAGTACACCTCACATTTGGTTCTAAAAATTGTTTCTTGTGATAGAGTTTGTTCCTCAACCATTGCTTTTTTTTTTTTTTTTTTTGAGTTGGTGTCTCACTCTGTCGCCCAGACTGGAGTGCAGTGGCTGCTCCCGGCCACCGCAGCCTCGACCTGCTGGGCTCCGGCGATCCTTCTGCCTCAGGCTTCCAAGTAGCCGGAATTACAGGCATGTGCTACCATGCCCGGCTGATTTTTTGATTTATTGTAGAGATGAGGTCTCGCTGCCCAGGCACGTCTCGAACCCGCAGGCTCAGGCAATCCACTCACCTCAGCCTCCCAAAGGCGTGGGATTACAGGCTGAGCCACCGAGCGGGGCTAACCATTGCTTTTTAAAGAATGTGTAACTACCTCTTACCAGCGGCCATGGAAGACAATGGCGCATTCTTGTCTCCAAAACCTAATTCCAGAGGCAGTTAGCTCCCAGCCAATAGCTCTGCATTCTGTCTTTAACTGGAAATTGTCCCTTCAGTGCAGGCTGGCTTCTTCTTTATGCCACATGCTGGCAGTTAAGAGTGGACTCTGATAATGCTGTTGACAGACGATAAGGAAGAAACGTGGTCTAAGGCAGTGCAAAGCGGTGTTTACAATTCCTACAGGAAACAGCAGTTCTATTTTCAATATATTTTCAGAGGTCAGTTATACATGCGTATGGGGAATGAATTTCATTTTGTTTAAAGTACAATAGCAGATTCTCCAAGGAAGACACAGGGAGATAATAGCACGTGATGGCTCCCAGAACATACTTACAAAAAGAAAAGTCAGAGAGACCCTGTTTCTCTTCACACCCTGGTCCTGCTGACTAATCTAGGCTTGGCTAATCTGGAGTTTAATTTAAAGGAAGGATCCTTTTGTTTAACTCACGCAGACAATTATTTCCCTTCATCTTCACACGTACACACACGCACACACACAAATGCACACACACAAACACACACACACACACACACACACACACAAAGTTCTCCTTGTGTAGCACAAATCTAGGGGCTTAGAAAAAAACAGTTTGTTTTTAAGTATAAAATTTTAATTATACATTGTTCCATATTTTACAGTTAAGGGCACTTTGTCTTATTGCTTTCAGAATTAATGTTTAGAAATACATATGCTGCAGGTGCATTTTACATCTTCAGTAAATGCTAACATGTTTAATAATATTGAGTTTAGTATATATTTTCTTTTGCATTCTTACTATGTACTAAGAACTTTATATAATAATAATGCCACTTTCAATTTATTGGCCAGTCACTGTTGGAACACTTTGTTGTGTATTCAGTCCTTTAGAGTTAACAGCGACCTAAGGAAGTAAGTATTAGTATTACTCCATTTTACAGATTAAAGAAGACTGAGGCTTGGGAGAGACTAATTTGACTAAAACCATCACAGTCAGAATTCAAACGCAAGACTGTCCCTTGAAAGCATGTGTTCTCTCTGTGCTGCAACCAGGACAGGGCCCCGGCTTAGTCTTGGTTCCTGTTGCTCAGTGCCCAAGCTGTCTGAGTGGTGAATTTGCCTGAGAAGAGTGTGGTGCTGTTGGGGCTGGAAGGGCTGTATTGCTGGAGGTGCAACAGGCCAGCATTGTCCTGGCAGAGCCAATAGATAGTGCAGAAGAGCTGAGAACAGTGCCATGGTAGCAATTTTAAAGAGCCACTGTGTGCGGTTCTTGCTGTCTGACTTAATGGAACAGGCATCCTTTTATGCAGCACGGGTGACAGGAGCTTGATACGCCTGCCGGCTTCTACCATGCTGGCAGATCCAGTAAGCAACGTGCCCCATCCCACTTCACTTCTTAGTGGAATTGGGCAGGATTCATGATTCCTTCCTTCTTGAAACATTCTTCTCCCTTGGCTCCAGGACACTCAGTTTCCTAAGTTTCCTTCTTACATCACTGGCCACTCCTCCTCTGCTCCTTTTTACAAGATCCTCCTGCTTTTCCTGTTCTCTAGATATTGGAGTCCTTGGATGGTCTCTTATACATTCAGCTTCATGACTTTTAATACCAACTGAGCACTGATGACTCTCAGATTCATATCTTCAGCCTCAACTCGTCCCTGGACTCAGGGCATGTCTAAGTACCCTAACTGACACCTCCACCTGGATGTCCGATCGCTCTCTGAGACTTAGCATGGCCATAGCATGACTCTTGATTTCTCCCCATGTATTAGCTATCTGTTGCTGCATTAAAAATTGTTCCAAAACCTCATAACTTAAAACAACAATAAACATATATCAAGCCAGTCACAGTGGCTCACTCCTGTAATTCCAGCCTACTTGGGAGGCTGAAATGGGAGGATTGCTTGAGGCCAGGAGTTCAAGACCCCTTCTCTAAAATATATTTTTTAAATTATCCAGGCATAGTGGCATGTGCCTGAAATCTCAACTACTAGAAGGTTGAGACAGGAGGATCACTTAAGGACAGGAGTTCAAGGTTACAATGAGCTGTGATTGTGTTGCTGCTCTGCTCTCCAGCCCAGACAATAGAACAAGACCTTGTCTCTAAATATATATATTTATACTTCACTTCTGCTGTATTTCTTGACCGCTCAGATGAACTCTGATACAGTGTAGTTAGCAACTGCAGAAGAATATAAACAGCGGGAGACAGGGGCCATTGGAAGCCATCTTAGAGGCTGATTACCACATCCCACAAGCCCACTGTTGCCCCTAGACTCCTCATCTCATTGAATGGCCTGTTGCTCAAACTCAGGCCAAAATCCTGGGACTCATCTCTTTAAAGTTCTCATCTAATTCATCAGCAAATCCTGTTAGCTCCATCTTCACATTCTACCCTGGAGTAATTGTGGCATCTCTCACCTCATCTACAATAACGACCCTAATCTCAGCCCACATTGACTATAGTAAGCTACTGACATCCATGTTTCCACTCTCGCTACCAAAGTCTCTCCTTCGGTAGCCAGAGGGAGTCATACCACATCACTCCTCTCTGCTCAGCAACTTCCAGTGGTTGCCACCTCGCTCAGTGCAAAAGCCAACATCCTTGCCGAGATCTCCATGATCTGCCCCTGGCAGATATCTCTGAGCTGTTCCCCATCCACTCTACTATGCCTCCATGCTGGTTCTCAAACACCAAGCCTGGATCTGCCTCAGAGTCCTGCAGGCGCTGCTCCTTCTGCCTGAATCACTCCCTCCCTGGACAGTCATGGGGTTTGTTCTGGCAGGTGTCTGCTCGAATGGCACCTCCCCAGAGAGGCCTTCCATGACCATGCTATCCAAGTTGGTGCTTGTGAATCCCAACCCACTCACTCTGCTTTGTTTTTCTTCATATCATGTATTACTACTGGACCATACACTATATATTTATCAACTTTCTTGTTTATCATCTGTTTCCTTCTCTAATATATAAGCTCAGAAGGGCAGAGATACCATTCATTTTGATTTTCTGGTGGACTCTGGCACATGATAGTTGCTCAAATACTAATTTGTAAAATAAATGAATAAATGACTACATGGGAGTATTTAATTCCTCTAGAACAGTGTCACCCAATAGACCTTTCTTCAATGGTGGAAACTCCTTACATATGTGTTATGTGACATGGCAGCTACTGAGTTCTTAAACTGTGACTAGTGTAACTGAGGAACTGAATTTTTTTATTTTATTTTATTTTTTAATTGACTTTAAATAGCTACAAGTGACCAGTAGAGCCATATTCTAGCATCTCTAGATCCTTGGGGTGGATTATGGGGAAGGAGATCAAGTTAATGTCACCCAATGTACATTCTAGTAGCATAATAGAGACTTCCCAGGGCACTTTGTTAAGAAGGAAACTAAGGTCCAATCAACAAATGTATCTTGAGTATTTTTTATGTAGTCAGCACTCTGTTGTCACCAGGATCTTACCAAAAAAAAGAGTGCGTTGAGGGATTGGCACTTTCTGCTTATCACATGATTTTATATGGTATATTTACCTTCCCTGGCCCCACTCATTTCAGAGAGTTGCCACAGCTCCTTCCTGATCCTTTACAGGTAATGACTGCTGGGACTGACATCTAGTTTCCTATAAGAACGATCCTTTCACCAGCTTCTTTATTCTCCTCCACTGAATTCCCTTATTCCATTCTTCAAAATCTGAGTGGAATATCCTTTACAGAGGTCTCTTTGGGGGTTGGCCAGATTCCTCTTTCACACACATCCCTGCAAAATTGGTCACTCTCAGTTATATTTGTACTTACTTGGTGAGGTCAATACATGTGTTTATCTCATGGTTCACACTGCTTATCATGGGGAACTGTGTTTCCCCTTGTACCTATGTCCTCTGTGTTATGTGTATGGGGTTTACACCATTCTCTGGTATGTTAGTTCAGAAGCACGGGGAAAGGTCTCCTGCTTCTCAAGTGTCTTCCCAAGATGCTAACTGAAGACTAAAGTCCTTTTATGAAGGGATGGAGCCTTTCATTCCTGAACAAGAGAATAGGGCTCAGTCAGCAAGCACACCTTGAATAAAGCACATGTGAACTAAACCTTCCCTGGTGGTACACATGAGTGGGAGGAGGCCTTTCCCTAGACATCGCCCATTCTGATGGTGCCCCAACCAGGTCCTCTCATCACAGGATAGCGATCCTCCTTCTGCCAGCTGTAGGTCGGCTCACTAACCTCCAGGCTGTGGCATTCAGATCTAGCATGTAAATATTCTTCATCCGTGTCTGTCTTCCCAGGTGGATTACGATCGGGCACAGATGGTCCTCAGCCCTCCACTGTCAGGGTCCGACACCTACCCCAGGGGCCCCGCCAAACTACCTCAAAGTCAAAGCAAAGCAGGCTATTCCTCAAGCAGCCACCAGTACCCGTCTGGGTACCACAAAGCCACCCTGTACCACCACCCATCCCTGCAGAGCAGTTCACAGTACATCTCCACGGCCTCTTACCTGAGCTCCCTCAGCATCGCCTCCAGCACCTACCCCCCACCCAGCTGGGGCTCCGCCTCAGACCAGCAGCCCTCCAGGGTGTCTCATGAACAGTTTCGAGCGGCCCTGCAGCTGGTGGTCAGCCCAGGAGACCCCAGAGAATACTTGGACAACTTTATCAAAATCGGGGAAGGCTCGACCGGCATCGTGTGCATTGCCACGGAGAAACACACAGGGAAACAAGTGGCAGTGAAGAAAATGGACCTTCGGAAGCAGCAGAGGCGGGAGCTGCTTTTTAATGAGGTAAATTGTGTATTGGGGTCACCTTTGCTCTCCTATGTAACATTTATTTCCCATTTCAAAAACCATACCTGTACATTTCAGGACGTTAGAACCAGTATCCCATGTTCTCACGCAAGTGGACTTTGAACAGCTATCGTAGAAAGAGATTGGTGGTAATGGGAAACTGCCAGGGGAGGGCGAGCACACCTCATCAACAAGGATACCTGCATAATGAACATTTGTATACCTAATCCTGAATTGTACCCCACATCTTTAAAATTAGAAAATTAAAAAAATAATGATTAAGAAAATATAAAACAGCAGACTTTTATTTTCCATATCTGAAATATTATTGACATTTTAACATAAAATATTGAAAGGAAGGAAATCATACAAACAAAAAAAGAGCTCTGAAAATGTAAAGACAGAAATAACCTCTCCCATAATAATTCCTTCTAGTCTTTTTCTGTACACATAAGGTTGTTACCTTTTAAAGGACTTGATGTGTATCAGCTGCTGCACTAAGCCTTGGTCTCATTCGATCCTCACATAAACCCTACGAGTCAGGAAGATTTTTATTACAATTTTACCGAGGAAACCCAGGCTCAGATAGGTTAAATGACTAGTCCAGGGTCATACTGCAGGTGGACTGAACAGCTGGGATTTGAATCCCTGTTTAGCAGATTCCAAATCTCATGCTACTCTGTTTCTCCATTGGTATGTATGCATTTTACACAGTTGTGATATCATATATACCCCCTATAGCCTGTTAATTAATTAATTAATTAATTATTTGTACTTCTTTTTAAATTTTTTCTTTTAAAGATGTGGGGTTAATTATACAAATGGTCATTGTGCAGGTAGTAGCCTGTTTTTTAACACAATAAACAGGGGTAGGTTTACCAGTGAACTGTCACTCTTTAGGAACTTTAAAATATATTTTCCCAAATATAAAAATAATGAATTCTTCCTAGATAAAATATGGAAAGCACAGAAAATGCCCCACATAATCCCATAATCATGCAACAGCCAACATTAATATTTCAGCGTTTCCTTTCTATATTTTTTCTTTTTACATATTTCTTCTATTTGAGATAATTCTATATGTGAAGTTTGGTAACATTCTAATTTTATTTAATATTACCATTAGGTGAATAGCCATAAAATTAATATAAAATAAAATACATTACATAGTAATTATTTACTTTTATTAATATAAAATATGTTAGCATATTTTCTTAGCTATACGTCAAAAACACCATTTTGATGGCTAAATAGCCTTCTATCATATGTGTACCAAATGTATTAAGCTAGCCTGTAATTCATATTGTTTCCAATTTGTCACTTTTAGAATTTTACAGTGAGTGTTGTTGCACATAAGTCTTAATTTTTTCAGATTCCTATAAGTGGGATGAACAAATCAAACAGTATATAAAATTTTTTATAGAAATGATGTACAGTATTAATTTCCAGAAAGTTCATACCCATTAGAACCCCCATCACTAGGCCTGTCTCACCTTCACTAGCATCCTCAGATTCCATCATGTTATCTCTGTTCATCTGCTAGACATAAGTAAATCTTACTGTTTTAATTAGACTTTTATTACTAGTGAGGTAGAATTTAATTGTATTTAGGCCATTATTATTTCTTCATCAAATCATATGTTCTTTGTATAGTTTTCCATCAGGGTGGTAGCATTTGTTTTATTGATGTGTAAGAACCCATGGTATATTTAAAAAGTAACCCTTTTTCTGTATACTTGTACATACCCTTCTAGTTTCTCATTTGCCTTTTAAACTTCCTTATCACTTAAAAACTATAAAATAGGTAGAGGAACATGAGTAACTCCATCAGGAAAAATAAGCATTTTGGAGTAGTGTTCCTTTAACAAATTTATGAGAGCTTGTGGGTAGAGATGAGTTTTTGTGGGCAGGTAGTCTAAGTCCTAGAGATATCAAGTCAAGAGATCAAAGTTGGATAATATGCCAGTCTTCAGCAAAAGATGGACAATCCACATCTCTTAACTCCCAGAACAATCTATGGCTGCTTCACCTCTTTGACTTTCTGCTGTGGGTGTCCTCGTTCTCACAAAAGTATGCAGAAGTAGTTTGGTCCATAAATAGACACTGTGCAAATGCACTCAGCTGTAATTGTGAACCCCTCTTCCATGTGGCTCATGTGAAGCCCCCAGTGACCTCCACGCATCTCCATCTCCCAAGGATGCTCATTTCTTATGCATGTATCAAATCTTACAGAGTTCTGGGTGAGTAGTCTTAGTGTCTTCCCAGTCTACTATTCCGGATTTCTGGAATTATTTCCCAAACCCTGGTGTTAGAACAGACAGGGCAATGTAATACAGATCAACAACCCTATGACTTATTATTTAACACTAGCTCTGGAAACTCAATTCCTGGAAGTTCTTTCCAGTAAGCAGCCTCCTTAGCCTTTTTTATCCCTACGTCATATTTATTTTTATCTTCAAGATATACTCTTTGTGTTAAGCCCAAACCTCTCACAGATTTAACCCATACCTTCTCCCAAGGAGAAGTTTAGTTGTTCTGTGTAGCCCTACCCCTAATAACTGTTTACTTCATTTACTTGTGGGACTCATTGACTTACCATAAGTTGGGGACCAACAAAGGAGCATGGCAGTGCATTCTAGAGCAAACCTTTAGGGATATCTAATTACATCTCCCTAGAACAGTCATCTGAACTCCCTCTTGTAAATGCAAACCTTGCTTTGGCTCTGTTTTCATTTCTCTCTCTTTCTCTATCTGTCCAATGTCTGGGTGACCTTCCATTTTCTCCCAGATTTACTACCTTGATTTCTTTTATTTTTACCAGCTACCCATAATGCCTTTGTCTACAGTTGATACCTGAATGAACTCCCCACAATCAGTATCTCTCAGTTAATGGTACTTACAATGTGGGTGTGGCCACAAGAGAACAAAAAGCCAAATTTCACCTTCACAAGTAAAAAGTGTTTGTCTCATTCCCCCAGGTAGTGATCATGCGGGATTATCACCACGACAATGTGGTCGACATGTACAACAGCTACCTTGTTGGCGATGAGCTCTGGGTGGTCATGGAGTTTCTAGAAGGTGGTGCCTTGACAGACATTGTTACTCACACCAGGTAAGTTTCTTTATTGCCCAGACAGGTAACTCAAAATGTTTTTTATTCTCCTCCAGGGTAAGACCTCAATGACTATCTTTATGAACCTTTCATAAATTGTAGATACTTTGGAGTCAGGAACATGGCTACCCTTTTCACCATATTCCCCAGAGTGCCTTTGTAATATCAGGCATGTATAGTTCTGTCATTTCTTTAACAGTCTCCCTGCCCTCAGAATGTCATTAATACCCATTGATTTAAAATCAGCAAGCTGCTGGGAATGAAGTTTCCATGACAAATAGTACAATTTCCCATCATCTACAAAGATTTCTAAAGCTGAGTTTTATTCTCCCAAATTGCTCTGCCATGAGTAAATATCACCAAGGAGACCTGGGGAATGAAGGAACAAAGAGAGAATTGGTCAAAGTTTTATGTTATAATAATGAGCCCGGGGGGGAGGGAGGTCACATAACATCAATAAGGGTACCCACACTTTATTTGTATATGGCCACGTTTGTACCTAACCCTGAATTGTACCCCACATTTTTAAAATAAAAATAAAATAATAAAAAATTTTAAAAAAGAATAATGAGCCTACATAGGAGAGAGAAATTCTTCACTTCTGCTTTAAAATTATCTTGCAGACTAGGTACAGTGGCTTATACCTGTAATCCCAGCACAGGGATGCAGAAGTGAGAGGATAGTTTGGGACCAGGAGTTCAAAATCACCTGAGCAATATAGCCAGACCCTATTTCAAAAAAAAAGCCAGACATGTTGGGGTGTGTGCCTGTAGTCCCAGCTAATCTAGAGGCTGAGGCAGGAGAATTGCTTGAGTCCAGGGGTTCAAGGCTGCAGTGAGTGATTATGGCACCACTGTACTCGACCTGGGCAAGAGAGAAAGACCCTGTTTCTAAATAAACAAATATCTTGCAAAAAGCAATGATTAACTACCAGCCTGTTGCTTTAGCTATTTGTCTCCTTGACGTGTCCGTTCCAGCCATTTCATTAAGTATTTATTGAGCACGTTTTATGTGTCAGAGTCTTTCCTACGTGCTGAGGATATAGAAGATAGAAATAAATTAGGCTTAGATATATCCCCTCAGGGAAGTCACAGATTAGAAATAAATACATTATAATACCTGTGTAGAATTAGAAAGATTGTATATAAGTAGTATAGAAGAATATCTGAATGTCTCTATGAGGGAGAGTCAAGAAATATTTCTAACATAAAGTGATACTTGGGATGGGTTTTGAGAGATGAATAGGAGTCCCTTAAGAAGGCAAGTGAGAGGAGAAGGGCATTGAAGTCAGAGGACAGAATATGTGCTAAAGCAGTGTCTGTCAAAATCACTGTGGCTCTTATTTAAAATGCATATCCAATTCAGTAGAGAAGGGTTTAAGACTTCTGCATTTTTAAAAGGCTCCCAGGGGATGCCAGTGCTGCTGGTTCATGGGCTACACCTGAAAAAGCAAAGTACTAAGGAATAGAAATACAAAATGGTGTGTTACATTTGTTCTGATTGATACATACAATGCCAGAGTTAAAAGAGGATCATCATGAGGAAGAGACATTGGATATTAGCTGATGTTTCCAAAATGGCATCCAAATCAATAGGTGGAAAGCATGGCAAGAAAAAAGTTTTGGGAAACTTTCTGTGAGGAGAGAATATGCTGCTTTTTCTTCTCTAAAATGAGACAAAGTTTCATAGCCCTACAGCTCTCAGTCTATAGTAGGCCATCTACAAATGAAGGGATGGTAGTGAAGACAGTGAACATTTATCACCAGTATTTCAGCAGACAGACTCTTTTTGGTGCAGCAACAGGACACGCCTACCAAGAAAACATGCAAGATCATCTTAATTAGTAAAAACAAATACACAGGAAAGATCTAAAGAGAAGGTAAATGTGATTTATATATAAAGCAGTTAATGAAAATATGTTCAAGGGAGGAGATTTTTTTCTTACCTTGGAGAGCATCACACAGCTAGCTACTCAGGTCTCTCTACAACTTTCCCTTTGTCAAGGTTATTTCTGTTCATAGTTTGTATCAGTGGGGAACCACTTGAGAGCTAGCCTATCTGGAATCCATTGTATTTTCTAATGTTTTCCATCCAGTTTTGTCAACTAATCTCCCTTAAATGCAGAGTAGCTACAGAGAGTGAGAAGAAATTGAACATCAAGAGCACTACAGATATTTGGTATTTGAAATCCTTAAACTGATAACCCAAAGAGTTTTCTACAGTAGATATCGAATAACTAAATTTATTGAATGATTGGTTGGTTGGATAGTTGGTTGGTTGGTTGGTTGGTTGGTTGGTTGGTTGAAAATTTTTTCTAATCCCTAAAGTTTTGCTCAAAGTATTATCTGAGGACCTGAGAAATTGTTAGAAATGCAGAATCTCAAGTACTACCCTAGGTCAACTAAGTGAGAATCCATGATCTAGCCAAATGCTTGCATGTTTCTTATACATACTGAAGTTTTATCATTAACCTAGCATCTTATTAAATTAAACCCTTCTAACTTTCAGGAAACAGTGGATTCCAGAAGGGAAAGGAAAGTGCCAAGCACTGTCAGGCTCTTCACACATTAACTCATGTGACCATACACATCTCTATAAGGCGGGTGTTGATGCACCTGTCTGCCAGATGATGAAGCTATGACTCAGAGATGAAAAGTGTCTTTCTCAAGACCACACATTTAGAGACTGATAGAGCCAGGATTTGAATTTCAGGTTGACTTCTTTTCTGGAGAAGTAGAAATGTACCGCCCATTCTTCAGTTGGCCGTGTTAATTTTAAAGGCATTGAGTTAGGAATCAGTAGCATTTCTTATGTGTTCCAGTCAAAGGTAATCTTTCAGTTAGTGATTGGGATAATATTCAATTGATTTTTGGTATAGTTGACCTGTAGAGAATTGCTATGCCTGCTTCAAATAACCCAAATCTCATGGAATTCAAGAAAAACAAATTTTATTAAAGATGGTGGTTATTGATCCTGAATTAATTTTAAGACATATTTTGAGTTTGTTCCTGCCTCTGACGCTTTAAACCTCTGAGAAATGTGCTTTTCAGCACATGTGAAATTGTCATGTAAAAACCATTCAGCATAATGACCAACACTTTCACCTGCAAAACCAAGAACACAGAGTCGGTCAATTTCTTCTCTACTTCAGGCAAGATAATTTCTTCCCACCTGCCTTTGTATGAGACTGATTTGTTGCTGTGGAATTCGTTTTGAAGGGAAAGGTGTGTTACTTTATACTCTTCAACTTTATACCTTCGATGATCTCCTAATGGGCTATCTCCTTATACTTTGCTTTTGAATCCCAGCATTACTCAATCTGGGCGTTCTGGTATCAACAAGAGAGAAACACAGATTAAAGGCCATTCATTTCCTTGTCCTGCTGAGCTAAGATTTACCTAGTGTTACTGAAGCTTTCCAAGTAGTCCTTAAAGTTGGGCTCTAGTCAGTTTTACCCTCTGTCTCTCTTGACAGTCTCTTCTATTTGCATGAAATTTTGTTTTAGGAGCATTTTCACATTTGGTATTTAACTTGGTCCTTCCAATTGCTCTGTGATAGAAATTGATACATATAAATAAGTTAGGCAGATGCTAAATGAGTACTTTTGAGGGCACTGAACAACCCCTGCTATCCAGATAATTCTCACCTAAATTCCTCAAGGGCTCAATTATTTTATTCATTAGGAAAATGCATTATTTTGAGTAGGAAGGGCAGTGTGGGACAGTGGAGAAAAGGGAAAGCATGGCTTCTGAACTAAAAAATAAATGTAATTTGAATCCATCACCTAGCCACTTTCTTAGCTTTGTAACCTTAGGCAGGTCACCTAATCTCAGTCTCCTCCTCTGAAACCTGGCACCTTTTTCAAAGGGTGCCTCCATGAGATACAGGAGCATGTATCCAGTTCTGTGCTTCCTTCTCATTTCCTTGGTCCATTTATTAAAGTATTATCCACTCACAATTAGTTATTAGTAACTTCCTAGGTCCAATTTCCTTATGAAAAAATGAACAAAACCTTTAGCTCCTGGAGGAAAAAGAGGGAGGTGAATGGAAAGTTGGGTAAGTCTCAGAAAGGGAGCTTAGCAATCCAAAGACCACTTTGCCTAGGTACAGCCTTGAAGAGAACTGTGGCTGTCCTTATTTCCAAGATGAGGAAAAAAGAAACCTGAGGAATTTAAAGAACTTTCTCAAGGTCCCCTAACAGCCACACCTGGAACTTTGGCCTGCCTATTCAGTGTGCTCTCTCTTTGGGATCCTGGAGACTTGTTGATGTATAAGGAATTATCTGTAAGAGTCCATGGAAATGTATTTGTATTAATACCCAAACATCAACACATGGGAATCTTTTTCCTTTGACATATAGTTGGCGCCTGTCATCTTCAGTGCCAAGTCTTTGTTCTAGGAATCAGATCCCAAAGACTCCCTTTCTCTTGCCTGCAGATTTTCCAGCGATGGGGTGGAGAACATGAACTGGTTTATCAGAACTCAAGGTAGCTGCTGCCTCTCTTGAGCATTTTATTTTTTATTTTTTTATTTTTATTTTTGAGTTGGAGTCTCACTCTGTTGCCCAGACTGGAGTGCGGTGGCCACTCCCGGCCACCGCAGCCTCGACCTGCTGGGCTCTGGCGATCCTTCCGCCTCAGCCTTCCGAGTAGCCGGAATTACAGGCGCGCGCTACCACGCCCAGCTAATTTTTTGATTTTATTGTAGAAATGAGGTCTCGCCTGCCCAGGCGGGTCTCGAACCCATGGGCTCAGGAAATCCACTCACCTCAGCCTCCCAAAGGCTCGGGATTACAGGCTGAGCCACCGAGCCCAGCTTCTCTTGAGCATTTTAAAGATGGCCTTGAACCTGTCTTGTTCCTTAAACATTATTTCCTTTCTAGAATGAATGAAGAGCAAATAGCTACTGTCTGTCTGTCAGTTCTGAGAGCTCTCTCCTACCTTCATAACCAAGGAGTGATTCACAGAGACATAAAGAGCGACTCCATCCTCCTGACAAGTGACGGCCGGGTAAGATTTTCATGTGTGGCCCCTCCACTGTTTTCCTTGTCACTTTGTCTGTCATGGGCATAATTCTCTTACAAACACTTTCTCATAATTCTAATTGTCTTAGTCACAAGTCACCCGCCACTTTTCCCAGAAGGCTTACAAAAAGGAAATTACCATCCTGTCCTCTGTGGCATCCTGTTAGTCAGAATTACCTGTGACCTGAATTTGATGGATAATTTGCCTCCTTAACAATGAGTGTAGGACGTAAGGGCAACGGTGGAAATGTCTCTTCTTTTCTTTTCTTTTTCTGCCATGTTCCTATTTCATATTTCTACTTTGTTGCAAAAGAGCTGATTTTTCTAGGACTGTGTCCACCCTATTCATGTGAATGTGCATGTCTGCAGTATCTCTCAGAAAGCCCCGGCAGGACACAGATGACCACATTTACTTGTGTAATTAAAGGACAGTTTAATAAAGGGACAGTTTACAAAGTGTGGGCAGATGTAGAAAAATCATGAGGATTAGTTCAGTACTCTAGAATGGAACACCACTCTCAATACCCCTTGGCCAAAAAGGTGAGACAGGAAAATAGCTACTGGAATCTGGAAATAGAGATTACTGTTGTTCTAGGTTGCCTGGCAGGAGTTCTGCTTTTTGGTAGAAGCCATGCCACAGTGAATCTGCATGACAGGAGCTAGAAGAATAAATAATCCAACTTCAGCCTGTTCCCTCCTTTCAATCCTCTACTAATGTCCCCCATTGGCTGAACCCAGCCTGAAGCCATCAATGCGGTCATTACAAGTTGACCTTCCAAGACTTAGAGGAGGGAGGAGAACGGATCCAGAAGAACAATCAGCATATATTGACCACACTGGCATATCTCAGGGTCCAGATTTCTGCTTTCCCCTTCACTGTGATAGGGATGCTTAAGGGATTCTTTTGAAACTCATCAGTTCCACCAGAGTATGGAGCATAGACTACAACAGCCAAGGAAATGAAGAGTTGACATTCCAAGGAAGGCTTACTTAGATGGAAGAGTTTCAAAGCATAGCTTTTTACCATTTAAGCCTTTTTATTGCCACCTCTCCCAAAACTCTTACAAGAGGCAATGACCCTAGGATGAATGGAACCAGCCAGTTCTTTGATGTACCTGTCTTTTAAAACTCAGCTACCTCAGGCCATATGGAAAATGTTTGAGTTACTTCAGAATTTGCCCACGAATGATCAGAGGTCAGCCAGAAGAAACTGTTCAAGTACTTTGACTTTTCTGTTTTGGTCTTTTAAAAATTGTAAATTTTGTTGTAGAAAATTTAGTAAACTCAGAAAAGTATAGAAGATAAAACAAAGATCACCTATAATCCCATTGCCTGTATTTCCCATATTTCCACATACATGTATACATAATGTACAAACTTGGATTGTGTCTAATGGGCAATTTTAAATTTTGATTTTGCATTGCTCTAAATTTTTAAGAAAGGAGGTTACAGAAGCATGTATCAATCAGGTTTTGCTGCATAACAAACCACTCAACACTTAGTGGCTTAAAACAACCATTGGCATTTATCTGCTCATGAGTCTGTGAGTCGGCCCCTGGGCTGACCTCTGCTGGGACAGCTCATCTCTGCATTGTGTGGTGTCAGCTGAGCTCTCACTTGCATTTGTGATCAGCCTACTGTTGATGGTCTCATTTGTTTACCTAGCAGTTGACTGACTTGCAGCAGGGACAGTGAGGGTAACAGGGCCAAGTGTCACTCACCTCCCAGCAAAGTAGCCCAGGCTTACTCACGTAGTGCCAGTGGCAAAGTCTCCAAGAGCTGCAGGAGAAGCAAGCCCCCATGCACAAGCCCTTTCAAATCCTCTGCTTTTATTATGTTTGCTAAAGAAAGTCACACTACACAGCCAAACCCAGACTCAAGGGATGGGGAGAAGATGCAAAGATACATTTCAAAGAGTTATGGCTACAGGGAAGGGAGAATATTTGCAGTTTTTTGCAGTCTTCCATAGAGCAGGAGACCTATGAAGAAAGGGCAAGAATCCTCCCCTAGCCTGACTCAGGAAAGCATCAGGCAAGGCCCCATGATCTCAGAACACAATTTGCAAAGCACTGAATTGGTCTACCAGTCAGCTTTAAGGACTGGTACTTACAGAAAAAACAGAGCAGGGCAGTTTCAAGTCGGGCTTTGTTTTTCTACTTCTGGAGATTTGGTGGTGCAGGCTTCCTTGTTTAAAGTACACTTTTGATATCAAAATCAGACATGCAACTCAGATAATAAGTCATTACTTAATCAGATTGCTTAAAGATCTCCGCTCTCCTTAATGTGCAAGATTATGAAATCATTCAGTTGTCATTCTCAAAAGAAGGACCTTTGTCTCAAACATCTTCTGCGCCTCTATGCACCCAGGTAAGAGCTCACAGGGACTGACATATTGTAAGCGCTTTTAGTCTTATTGATCTGTCCCTTCATTCTTTCAGTAAATATTTGGTGAATGTCTACTCTGTGTCAGGGATGGTTCTAAGACCTAGGGATGAACAAAGCAGAATCACTTATTTCATTAAACTCAATTAGAGAATGGGAATATGACAATAAACAAATAAATAAGCAGACAAAATCACCACCAGACATGTAATGTTAAGTGCTACATTTTCTTTTTTTTTTTTTAATCATTTTTTAAAATGATATTGTGGGGTACAGTTAAGGGTTAGGTATACAAATATGCTCCGTT
>NW_007247738.1:314220-320527 GCF_000164805.1 Carlito syrichta | reverse complement strand
TGGGAGGTCAATATTTAGAGCTTTTAGGAATCGCCATACTGTTTTCCACAGAGGTTGCACTAGTTTGCACTCCCTCCAACAGTATAGAAGTGTTCCCTTTTCGCCACACCCTCTCCAGCAACTGTTATTTTTTGAGTTGTTGATAACTGCCATTCTGACTGGAGTTAGGTGGTATCTCAGTGTGGTTTTGATTTGCAACTCCCTGATGACTAGTGAGGTTGAACATTTTTTCATGTGTCTGTTGGCTGCTCGGATGTCTTCCTTTGAGCAGTGTCTGTTCATATCTTTTTTTTTTTTTTTTTTTTGAGTTGGAGTCTCACTGTCGCCCAGACTGGAGTGCAGTGGCCGCTCCCGGCCACCGCAGCCTCGACCTGCTGGGCTCTGGCGATCCTTCCACCTCAGCCTTCCGAGTAGCTAGAAATACAGGTGCGCGCTACCACACCCGGCTCATTTTTTGATTTATGGTAGAGGTGAGGTCTCGCCTGCCCAGGCGGGTCTCAGACCCGTGGGCTCAGGCGATCCACTCACCTCAGCCTCCCAAAGGCGTGGGATTACAGGCTGAGCCACCGAGCTTTGCCCATTTTATAATGGGGTTGTTTGTTTTTATCTTTTCAGAACATTTGAGTTCCTTGTAGATCCAAGATGTTAAGCCTTTGTCAGACCTGGAGTTGGCAAATACTTTTTCCCAGTCTGTAGAAGTGCTACATTTTCTATGATTAATTTAGACAGAGTAAGGAGGACGGAGAGTGATGGGGGTGGGAATAGTCAGAGAAGGTTCCTCTGATGTGGTGATGTTAAGCAAAGATATGTGAGGGATTGAACCCTGTTGTTTTTGGAGACAAAAGTGTTCTAGGCAGAGGGAACAATAGTATGTTGAGTGGATCTGTACCTCTTGGCCATGTTGCCCAAAGTGTGGTCAGTTGTTTCAGAACAATTTACCATATTGACTCCCGTGAGTTTCTCCAGTTTCTATAAAGGGAATTTGTTTTCTTTTAGAAGAAAGAGAGCAAAGATGGAGTGTGGCTACCTCAAGAAAAGGCTGAGAGTACATTTTTATACTAATCTATTAGTGCAGAGCAATGTGTGGTGGAGAAGGCTTTTTCAATTATCTACTACTAAAGCACCTGAACAATTAGGGTCTGAAGTCAATGGTCATTTTAGCATGTTCTCTCATGGTCCTGAGGGTTGGCTGGTCTCAGTAAGGCAGTACAGCTCTGACTTGTGGCTAGATGATGCTGGGACTGGAGTGACCTAGGAGTCTTCTTCACTTACATGTCAGTCGTTAGTGCTAGAAGGTCAGTAGGAGCTATTGCCAGAACACCTACAATGTGACTTCTCCATGTGGCTTGGGCTTCTTCATCACATGGGGGTTGTGTTCCAAGAATGTCTCCCAAGAAAACAGGGTGGAAGTACATGGCATTTTTATGACCTAGCCTTAGTCTCTTAGTGTCACTTTCACCATGGTCACAAACCCTTCTAGATTCAGGGACAAGGGAGTAGAGAGTCCTCCTCAGTGGGAGGAAAAGTAAGTCATATTGTAAAAAGAGCTCTTGGGATAAATAATATTGTTGGCATTTTTGGAAAATATTGTTTGTCACACAAGATGTATCGAGTTATCTTCCTGTTGAGATGTTCAATACCATTAACATTAAAGAAATGCAAATTCAAACTACAATGAGATAGCACAATACATACATAAGAATGGCTAAAATGAAAAACAGTAAAAACACCACTCATGTATACACTGCTGATGGAAATATAAAATGGTATAGCCACTCTGGAAAATAGTGTGGAAGTTCCCTTCAGAACTAAAAGTGGACTTGACATACCAGCAGTAATTGCACTCTTATTTATCCCAGAGAAATGGAAACTTATTTTCACACAGAAACTTGAACACAAATGTTGATAGCTGTTTTATTCATAATAGTCCCAAACTGGAAACTACCCAAATGTCCTCAAAGGATGAATGGTTAAACAAATGGTGTATCCATATCATGAAATACCACTCAGAAATAAAAACAAACAAATAATTGCTACACACAAAAATTTAGGTAAAACCTCAAGGAAGTTATGCTAAGTGAAAAAAAGAAAGCTAACCTCAAAAGGATACGTACTGCATGATTCCACACACAAAACATTTATTGAATAACATAATTATAGAGATGCAGAGTAGATTAGTGTTTTCTGTGTCTTCTAAATAAATGACTTGTACTGAATCCTTGTCTTGGAATGTGCTTCTGGGGAAGGTCAAACTAACATAGTGATCAGAGACAATGCAACGTGCTTGTGCCCTGTCGCCCACAAAATTTGGCATGGGTATAAACAATAAGTAAGGGTCCACAGACCTGCAGCCATGGCCTTGTCACCATTTCACCCCCTCTTTATTGTGCCCCTGACAATTGGCAGGAAGCACCAGTGTCT
Source organism: Carlito syrichta (assembly GCF_000164805.1). Classification (NCBI taxonomy): domain Eukaryota; kingdom Metazoa; phylum Chordata; class Mammalia; order Primates; family Tarsiidae; genus Carlito; species Carlito syrichta. The sequence goes on along the minus strand of NW_007247738.1, from coordinate 318,106 downwards.
CTTCACCAGGGGTTCACACCCCTTGTGTTCCGTTGTCTCTACCTGGCCCGTTCAATACATTGATGTTCTTTGTCGCGTTCCCTTAAACATGAGTTTTGCTGTGTCTCAGATATCTTGAATTTTGCCATTAGAAGAACTGACAATTATCTCCCAAATGCTATTCTTAAATCCACAGAGACTCCAGCATGTGAAGTAACTTGCTAAAATTCATTCTTCTCCAAGAGTCTCTGAGATTCACCGGACTTCTATCCCTCCTCCCTTCCCTAGCACTCCACAGAGATAACATTTCCTAATGCAAAGCACAGCATGAAAAGTCAGGAGACTGAGATTTTTGCTTCTTGTTAGCACTTGTACAGCCTCGTGGTGGGGGGCTAGGTGGGGTCTCCACATCTCTCTAGTTTCGCTTCTCTGATGCCTTCCCTCTCCTCTTGGATTTTGCTGCTGGAGAAGTGAGCCTTAGGCAGAGCTGGAGGCACCATCATGAGTCTGGCCCCTTCTGTTTCCTCTTTTGGTTCCTTTGTCCCTGGGTCGTTGCTGTCCTTAAAGTAGATGTTCTCAAAGTTTAGTGAGCATCAGAACCCACTGGAGAACTTGGCAAGAAACAGATTCTTGGCCTCCACCTGCAGAACTTCTGATTCAGGCAGGCTGAGTGATATCCAGAAACCTGCATTTCTAGCAAGCTCTCAGTGAGGCTGATGCCTCTTACATTAAGTACCATTGCCTTATAGGAACCACTCAAGAACCAGACACAAAAGTAGCCATCTTTCATCTTAGCCAAAAACCTACAGGAGACACAGAATTCTTTAGGGTGTATGCAAGGCTCCTTACATTCTCTCTTTAAGCTGGTAGTTCTCCTGTGGATAAATTCTCTTTTGCCATCTCCAACCCTCCATCCCTTTGTGGGACCCCTGTTTCCTCGCCAGGACACATTAGAGAGGGATAGGTTCTCAGGTTTAAATAGCAGTGTTGTCTGAGCTCTAAACGATTGTTCCTTGTGTGGTCCATGTGCAACAAGCTATGTCTTCTCCTTTTAGGGACCAGGCAACATACTAGCAGCAATTCTCCTAGCCTAACTGCATTCATGAGACAAAGGTGGTTTCCCAAACAGCCAAGTTATACAATTCTATCTAAAGTAAGGTTAAGCTTAGCGTCTATGTGGTTTGCTTTTAAGATCTGCCTACAGTGCTTTATTATACTCATTACTTGAGTTCTCATTATCTACTTGCAGATTTATTTGGACGAATGTTGTGTGCAATTATGTTCATTTTAGAAAATTGTCTCTTTTATGTACTTGGATGAGTAAAAAATCATGCAGAAGTACTTATACTCCTACAACAGAAGAACAGGCCGAACTTCCAAGTGTCGAGCTTCAATTGCTCATCTTACATTTTCTCAGGGAGATTGTTATTAGTATGCCAAATTTTGAAGGATTTGACTTTTTTTATGTCAGCAAAGAGAAGCCCACACTAGAGATATTGAAGTTTAAAACTGCTAATACCAAAATGCTGCTACATCCACCTCCATAACCATTCAGTTTCTTGAATTCACAGGCAAACAAAATTCATCGGCATGATTGTTCCAAACACACACACACACACACACACACACACACAGAGCACAGAGAGAGAGAGAGAGAGAGAGAGAGAGAGAGAGAGAGAGAGAGAGAGGGAGGGAGGGAGAGAGACAAGCAAACAGAGACAGAGATAAATTATAGTTTTTCTGTTTTCTAAAACCCAGATGTCTTCACAAAGCTCAACTGGCTAGATTCTTTTTAAAAATCTCTATTTTAATTCAATCAATTAATTTAGTCTCCTTGAATAATTTAAGCACTATCTAAGTTCAACTACATTATTATAAAGATCAAATGATATCTTTAAAAACTCAGTCTTTCAGATGTATCCACCACCTACTCCGTCCTCTCTCCTCCTACCCTCACTCTTTCCCAAGACAGAGTCTGGGAGAAGAAGAGGTAAGCATGGCTTGTGGGACGTCACTCAGGATGAAAGAGAGAAGACTCATATTCTTGTTCCTCTCTTGGCTCTGCCTTAGTATAACTGGATTCTCCTGATACCTGGACTAATGACTCCTGAGAATCAACTTGTCCCATGGGTGGCCGAACTGTTCCCAAAGGCACCTCTGCAATACTTCACAGCTGCTGCCTCTTGACTCAAGAGTTGTGAGCTTCTCTTTAGGCTGCCTCCTTTCCTGATGTAATTATAAGAAAAGGAGAGGACACAAAGACTTACAGAGAAGGAGACCACGTGAAGGCAAAGGCATCCAGTATTTGCTCTTGCTGAGAGTAGTGAGGTGGGTCTCAGCCAGACTGCTTTGCAAGAATTGAGGTGTGTTTTTTGATGTGTTTTAATTCCCATTCCCTTCCCTATTCTCTCACAAGATTTAGAGAAACTTGTGGACCCCTGCACATCCCACACAGGCCATGAAACCAGCAGCCCTGCCTCAAGCTCACTCCCATCATACTATTGTTCCATCTCTCCATGGACGTTGTGTTGGGCATGGCCAAGGCTTGTGTTTAGCCAGTTTTCACTAGCACGTCTATACTCACTGGTAAAATATTGCAATATTTTATTGCTGATTGGTTGGTAGCCACTGTTTCAAGTTCTTAAAACATTCTTCATCATCTCAGTCCTTTCCCAGGATCCTCCTTACCTCATTAAAAATGGCGATCCTCCCCAAGGTAACTTCCAGACTCCACTTGACTTTATGTCTAGATTCTAATTGGTCTAGTTTAATCTGGTTGTTACATATTTGGAATTTTGTTCTGAACAAAAGTGCATATAGGGTTTCTCCTTTCCCTTGTTTGTGTGAGGATATATGCTACATAGATATTACTAAAGCCCTCTACCTCCTGCTTGGTGAGATGGGAAATGATATATGATAAGGAATATATAGCCTGAGCTAATCTTCCACTCATTCTCCCCTTTTGTAGATAACCCCAGGCTAAAGGGGGTGGTCTGTAGAATTTCACTTCTCTGCCTTGTAGATTTCTCTTACAATAGGCCAGCAAGGATTATGGACCAGCTGTCATGGGGCCCTCTTCTTTATATTATATGGGACATTCTATGATTTAGTCCTCCAGATTGATTTTTGCTATGCCAACGCACTTGAGAAAATCATCTTTCCACTACCCCAGCTTTCCTTAGCATTCTATAGGAAATAATCCAGTCTTCTTCCAATCCAAATCACATTGCCACTAGCCTTGGGTCAATTAGTGAGAACATGAACAAGGAAAGGAAATAAATTTGCATTATATTTTTCAAAATTGTACCCCCATTTCATCTGTGTTCCAACTTGATTCTCAAAATAGCTGTCTTCAGTATGCTTCAGATGGTTTCAGAAAGAGCTTCAATGTGTCTTCTGTCACATGATGTACTATCACGTATGTGTGGTCAGTATAAAATACAATCCATCTAGTAGCATGTGGTTTTTGAGTAACTACTGTTTTTTCAGTTCTTAAGGAACACAGTAAGGCTCTGCTCAATGGGAGCTCAACTTCATCATCATGCAATATAGCTACATAACAAACATGCATGTGTACCCCGTGAATCTAAAAGAAAAGAAAAGAAAAGAAAAAATATCAAACCTTTGCTCCTGAGGAATGTTATCTGAAACCAGAGATAATAAACCAGCACCAGAAAATGGTTCAAGATTTAGTATGTGCTAAATTTTCTCAAATTTGGAAAAGAGAGAGATCAGTATGGACGCCTGAGAATTCCGGAGGAAGTGAGATGTAGTCAAAGCCCTGAGGCATGCTTAAGACTTGACTATGCGTCTATCTTCTCTCTTATGACCTGTGGGTTTCGGGTTTTGTACAGGAATTGGATGCCAGTTCCGATTTCCATGAGAGTATTTCCTTCCTTTTCTAAGG